>NW_006159859.1:5174062-5174884 GCF_000334495.1 Tupaia belangeri chinensis
CGCCCCCCCCGCTGCTCGCGTCCGGGGCGGCGGAGCGGCCGCGTGTCCCAGTGGCTGGAGAGAAGGGGAAATTCATGTGCTTCTGTCTCTAATCATCCGTAGCAGGCGTTTCGCCCGTGGAACCGCAGGGTCAGAGGACTGGGACTGAGCGCTGCCCGGGAGAGGCTGACCTGCCAGGACCGGAGTTCCCGGGACGCCGTGCGCCCACTTGTCCAACGTGCGGGAGCGGGACAGTGCCTCGGCCTGCGCGGGGGCAGGGACGACGCCGCCTCTGCGAAAAGGACCCTCAAATCTCGCCCCCCTCACCCACCCCCAAAAGCTGGTTAAAAAAAATAAAAAGCCTCCCTCCCGCGTCGGCAGCAGCGGCCTCGGCCTCCAGGCCTGCGAGGCTCAGTGACCCTCCAGTCGACGCCAGTTCGAGTCCCGTCTTGGGCGCCGCGGAGTCTCGACCGCACGTGACGTGGATTTGCACTCGCCAGGAGGCCGCCACCCATCCTTGCCCGCGAGGAGCGATCGGAGGCGAGCAGTCCTCGTCCGACCCCGGTGCCCGTCAGCTGCCCGTCTCGCACTTGGCTCCGCGCCTCGCCCGGACCCGTTTTTCCGAAAGCCTCCCGAAGGGATTTTTTTTCTTTTTTCTTTTTTTCCTTTTTCTTTTTTAACTGGCCCTTGGAAAGGGGGCTGCGGGAGAAGAGCCCAGAGGTGGATGTTCCTGAGCCGCCTGGCCGGCGCGAGCTGTGAGCGGTCTGCGCCCGGCCGCGCGGAGGCGCGGGAGAACTGCCCTCCGCAGCCGGAAGGGGGCCGCGGGGCGCGCTCCTGCCCGGC
>NW_006159859.1:5175114-5175687 GCF_000334495.1 Tupaia belangeri chinensis
GCCCCGGAGCCTGGAGCGGTGGCGCGGTGGCCCGGGTGTGCCCTCGGAGGGCCGGTGCACGCCGGAGCTGCGCGTTCGGAGGCGTTGGGGGTGCTCCCGGGGCCTGGGGAGCGCTCGGCTTTCTGTGCATGAGCGCGCGCCCCGACGCGCGGCCGCGAGGGCCGAGTGCACGTGCACTTGTGTGTGTTCGTGTGTGTGCGCGCGCGCGCGTGCAGGGAGGCGACCCCCTGGAACTCGCGGGGAACCCCCTGGCAGGATCGGTCTGCGCCAAGCCAGCTTCCACTTTGGCGGCGGGGAGCGGAGCGGGGCAGCGCGGCGAGGGCGCTGCCGCTTTAAAGCGGGGAAGTCCGCCCTCCTGAGGTAATGGCAACTCAGCCTCCGCCTCCTCCCGCTGGAGAGAGGGGGAGAGGGAGAAAACTTGTTTTCATTCATAACTTTTTCCTTTTCCTTCCTCTCCGTCAACTATTTATTCACCGCTGCTCCGGGCGCGATCGCAGAGGGCGCCGCTCGCCGCCGTGACGCGCGGGGGGACGCCGCTTTACCTGCGGTGGGGGCCCGCTTCCGTCGCGTCGG
>NW_006159859.1:5175722-5187106 GCF_000334495.1 Tupaia belangeri chinensis
CGTAGCGGTTCGTCCGAGGCCCTGGCCGGCTCCGGAACCGGGGGTCGGAAGCCCACGGGGATCCTTAGCATGTGACGGGCTGGGCTGAAAAGGTATTCTGCTCCGGTCCGTGCTCTCGCGGAACACTGTGCCGGGAGCGTGTGCGTGCGCTGGGCCAGTTCGGGGACTGTCACTGCTGAGAACTGGGCTTTTCTTCGGATCGGAGGTGGCGACTCTTATACGTTTTGGGCTCGCTGTTTTTGTCTGGCGATATAATTTGCCAGCCAGCGTGCACTTGGGCACAGCCATCCCTTAACCACGAAGGAAGGTTGTGCCTGGTGTTCTGGGTGACGCTTTTGCAGCCTTCCCCACTTTCCCTCCGGCGTGGGATCTGACTTGGGGCTCGGAGCCGGATACCCTCTGCTTGCACCGCACTGGCTTAGGCGGTTCTCAGCGAGGAGCGGTGGTCAGTGCGGGAGGGCCGGGGCGCTGTTCCTGAACAGCCCTGAGACGCTCCAGGACTAAGCCCAGCAGGCTGTGAGTGTGTTTCTCTGCTTGTGCAAGGAGGTGGACAGCGTAGAAGTGCAGGGGATCTAGTTGTGCAAACGAGGGGACTGCAAGATGTTAAGTTCTAAGAGCTAGGCGAGGGAAATGCGTTAACACAGGAACGTTCTGCTTTATTCCTTCAGCTGGTGTGTTTTGGCTCACAGCGATAGTGGATAATAGACTTTTTTTTCCCCCTTTTCTTTTCTGATTTGGGTCGAATCTGTAGACACTGGAAGGAATTTGTGTGAGAAGTTCCTAGTTTGCTGTTGACTGCGAATGGAAACGTTTATGTTGGGTGGTTTGTTTTATGAAGAGTTACGTTATAAATGAGAAATAATTTACTGTGCGTATGGAAACACAAATGCTTGTTTTTAATCAGGATATTAGTGTACTTATTTTACTACAAGAAGCACATTGATTCAGACTTGGCACTGCTTTTGAAAATCAAGGTCTGTCATGTAAATACGGATTTTTAAATTAGAGGAAATTTAGATCACTGAAATGGCCAGGATTTCCCCACACCGCTTGAAAGGCCTAAACTTTATCTGTGCATAAAAGTTATCTTGTTATATGAGTGAGCCGTTATTTAAGCTTTTTAAAAAAAATCCTGTCATGATTTCAGATGTGAATACTCTGTTATAAACATTCACAGAGCTGTCCACTGAGTTTTGTATCATTGCGTGACTATAAAACACCAAGAACTATTGTATTTCTCACGCATTCATTTTTGTATCTCAGAAATGAATAATGGGCCAACTTTAAAATCTCAATTTCTGCCAAAAAAAAAAATCTCTCATATTTTGAGATTCCATTTTAGTTTGGAATTTCCTACGTTTTATTTGAAAATGCCCTGAGTAAGTTTTTTTTCTTCATTAATTTTATGCTTGTAACAGCACCAAAACCATTCTTAATTTTTCTGTAAGTAGACATTTTCCTTTATGGAAACCACCAGTGAAGTGATAATGAGCAATTTTTAGAGAGTTATTTCAGTGCTCAAACTCAGTATTCCTTATGATGGCATCACCATTTTAATTACTTGGTCGATTCACAAGTCATCACTTCTTTTTGATTCTGCTTCTTAAAAGTTGGGGAGAATGTCTAAGTCTTATGGCATGGGGACTCTTGCTTCCATTCTTCTCTGATGTGGCCCCCTGCCTCTCCCGGAATTGGGCTCTGGCCAGGACCCCAGCATCACTGTAATCCACTGATGAAGGAGGTCATTACCAGGTGCTTTAGGCAATGTGTGATTGGACAGGATTCACCCTCCCCTCCAAAAAAATAAACCTGTTTCCTGTCATTTATTTTCTGTTTTTTTTTTTTTTTTCATCTTTGATTTCCTTTTAGGATTTCAGATGCATGCCAGGTTTCCACTGATTGCCAGAATTCGAGATCACTACACATGGATCCCCAAAACCAACATGGCAGTGGCAGTTCGTTAGTGGTGATCCAGCAGCCGTCCGTGGAGAGCCGGCAGAGACCAGACTATGAGAGAGAGCTTCAGCCTGCTGCTATTTTGTCCTTAGACCAGATCAAGGCCATCAGAGGCAGCAATGAGTACACTGAAGGGCCTTCCGTGGTGAAGAGACCTGCCCCTCGGACAGCGCCAAGGCAAGACAAGCATGAAAGGACTCATGAAATCATACCAATCAATGTGAATAACAACTACGAGCATAGACCTACAAGCCACCTGGGACATGCGGGACTCCCCAGTAATGCCAGGGGCCCCATTTTGAGCAGATCAACCAGCACTGGAAGTGCAGCCAGCTCTGGGAGCAACAGCAGTGCCTCTTCAGAGCAAGGACTGTTAGGAAGGTCCCCACCCACCAGACCAGTCCCTGGGCACAGGTCCGAAAGGGCCATCCGGACCCAGCCCAAGCAACTGATTGTGGATGACTTGAAGGGTTCCTTGAAACAGGACCTGACACAGCACAAGTTCATCTGTGAACGGTGTGGGAAGTGCAAGTGTGGAGAATGCACAGCTCCCAGGACCCTGCCATCCTGCTTGGCCTGTAACCGGCAGTGCCTCTGCTCTGCGGAGAGCATGGTGGAATACGGAACGTGCATGTGCTTGGTCAAGGGCATCTTCTATCACTGCTCTAATGACGACGAAGGAGATTCTTACTCGGATAATCCTTGCTCCTGTTCACAGTCACACTGCTGCTCTAGATACCTGTGTATGGGAGCCATGTCTCTGTTCTTGCCTTGCCTGCTCTGTTATCCTCCTGCCAAGGGATGCCTGAAGCTGTGCAGGGGGTGTTATGACTGGATCCATCGGCCAGGGTGCAGATGTAAGAACTCCAACACTGTCTATTGTAAGCTGGAGAGCTGCCCCTCCCGGGGTCAGGGTAAACCATCATGATTTTTGGAGGTGGGTTGCACCTCCTGATCTTCTAGCTTTCAAGTTGTGGCTGTTAAAAAAAGATCTATTCGATACTGGTTTTCTTTCCTTTAGAATTTCCCCCCCGTTGTTGTCCACCTTCTCTATCCCTGTTGCCAAGGTTGACTCATGGATTGTACTCTTCTCTCACGGATGGTCTTCAGTAGGAGTGGACTGTGAAACTGCACCTGGCTCCCACTAACGGCCAGAGCCTCTGCCATCCGCTTGAGAGGGTAGTGACAGCCAGAGGGCGTTTGTGTAGCCTTGTTCAGCAAGCAGCGTCCCTAGGTTGTCCACCTGAGCAGGCGCACACGTTCAGGCGCCAGTGATATAGCGTGGTTTTTGACTGGGTATTGTGGGAGCAGGGAATTGCTTAAATAAGCTATATATTCAGTCTGTCTCCAGTTAGGCCTCTCTTCCTAGCCTCGGACCCTTACATAGCATGGAGGATTTATTTTTGTTATAACATAAAATGTTTCTTTTAACCACTACCCTCTCCTTGGCCCTGGAAATTCTGTCCCCTCGGTTCTGACATTATTCTTATTCTGAAGATGCCAAGTGGGTTTTTTTTTTTTTTTTTTGGTTCGTTGTTTTTGTTTTGTTCTGTTTTGTTTCCCCTTTCTGTATAATTTTATTCACTTTACAATGTAAATCTTCACATTGGAGATATATTGGTCGTATCTTGCTTATCTTTATTCTAGTTTTCATGTGTGTGGAGGACTCAGCTACCTTCCTTCCACACCCCACGCTTGCCACCAAATGTTTGTTGTCACCGAGGGCACTTGGGTAACTGAAGTTGGTATTTAGGGCTGATCCGTCTGTAGGTGTCACAGAACTATGCTGCCTAAAGTGATCTTGGCTCCGTAAAGGTCCTTTTGGCCCTGGTTAGTTAACAGCCGAGTAATTCTAATCTTTTCTCTGTTTCCATTGCCTTAACCACAAATTGTGGTGCTTTTTGTATATTTTATGTATAAATCACAAAGTTGAATTCTGACTATTTTTAAAAGTCTGTTAAACTTTTTTATTGTAAAGAATATTTATTATGCGAATCTATTATTTTATGATATTTATTGCAAGACTGTTGAAATGTACTCATGTCTGAATATAACAAAATATCAATACTTAACGGAAAATAAGGTGACACGAAGAAAGTACATATGTTAACTATAATGCAGAAAATATATTAATTCCTGAAACTGTCTCTTGATTTCTTCATTTATTAGCCTATACTATTATGGTGAATTTTGTTACTCACTTTCACTCTTGCTTCATACACACCCACTTCTTTCTCTTGAGAGACTGAATCTAAACACAGGCAAGCTCAATTTATGAACTAGATATTTCCTGGAAAGTATGTTCATTGAAATTTTGTTATCCAAATTGTTTCAACAAATGCCCAGGTGAATTGCTTTATGCAGTGAAAATCGTGTATTAATACCAACAGTTCTACTTCGACCACTCTGTAAGCATGCAGGGTTGTGTCTATCATTGTTTGTTGAAATGATGGGGCCTATGTTTAATTTTTTTAAGATGTTTATCTTAACTCTTCTTGGGTTAATAGGAAATTAAGTCAGTAAGACTGAAAGGCATTCTGCAAACGTGGTGAGAGTCTCTGGTACTGTCATTTTAATACAAGCTCATGGAAGTTGGAATAGTTGGCATTATCAGACAGATTTTTAAAACATCCCTTTTGTTTTTTTTACCTTTTCATTTCCTTTAGTAAGTCGTTAATGTGACCTGGTCAAATTATACTTCTTCATATCCTGTGATTAAGAAATATGAGGGCATAAAATTTCATAGAGGAAAAGTAAATATTTTCAAATATAATGTTTTAGTCTGGCAAAATCACTACCTAATTAGAATCTTTGGGGCTGATAAACTAGTGGATCATGTGAGTTCTCAGACAAAAGAATCCTGGATAAAATTTTGTGCATGTGAATCCTCAGGCTTGTTCCCTATGACTAGCAATGACGTCAATAAGTATTTGCATTTGACAATAATTATTTGCATTTGAGAACAAGATGTTGATATAATTAGATTATGAGTTATCAAACTCTTATTCCAGCTTTTCGTTTTGGTTGTCACACACACATGGCTTGGATGTTCACTCAGGAGTATTTGTTCTTCCTAAATGGGCTTTGACTGTTTTGTGTAGACAAGGTGTAATTGGTAGAAACCTGTTTAATTCTTTCCCCAGGAACCACTAAACCTATTGGCAACCTGACATTTGATTGTCTCTATTCTCTGAAAGCAGGAGGATTAAAAAAAAAAAAAAAAAGATTATTTGTGTTTTGGAGGCTATTTCATAATCTGTAGTATTTAAAATGTGAACATTGGTGTTTTCCTCTCATACTTAAGTTAGATAATGCTAACACCGGCCCTCTAATATTTAGAAGATGTCATTGAAATGTGGCCCCTTCATGAAGCATATAAACATAAACTTTCTCAAAATACTGTGTAGGTTTTTTTTTTTTTTCTGTTTTTACAGATCATTGGTATAATTAGGAATTGGTGTAAGACCTGTCAGTAGCTGTAATAACCAGACTAAGAAGCAGTAGCTTTTGAAAGACATTTATAGCTTTTATGGAATGAGGTATGCTGTGGAGTTTTAACTTTGTGCCATATGCAGAATTCATTAAAAGTGTAATAGTAAAGTGGTCTGCTACTCCGAGGGCTCCTATGTCCTCTGGCATAATGTCAGGTCTGTTTTTGGAGGTAGCAATAGGTGAGAGGTTCTCATTTCTCACAGAAGCCCATCAGTGTGGAAAAACACAAACACTTGGATTCAGAATACCCTCCTTTGTAATATATTTCACCCAGGGAGAAATATATCAGGGTGTGTCCCGTTAGAACTTGGGACTAGAGGTTTGAACTTAATTTAAAAGCTGTCATTTCAAAGTGCTGTGACTTTGAAAGAGTCCCCCCAAATTTCTTACAATGGCACCTGCCATTTATTTAATTCTGCTGAATGAAACAATAGCATCCCAAATAGATGGACTAACCTTTTGTTCCCATTTGTTGAGTCCTTGTCCCCAACTGGTACAGCTCAACAGATGTCTTTGTTAAATGCTTCCTTTCTGGGATATTTTCTGATGGCCAATTTTTCCATTTCAGTGAATTCTGATTTAGATCATTATGAATAAAACCAATAGAGGGTTTCTATAATTGAGTAGTTTCTGGTTACCAGAGTTTATAAAATATATCCTAGAGAAAAATGGCCCATGAAAATTAGATGTAGATGTTTCCTTTTGTGAAGATCTAAGATAAATCTTTAGATATAGTGTGTTATAATTATTACATGTTTTTCACAACCTAAATATAGAACATTCAAGTTTTACTGACAAATGGAAATAAAAACCAGTGGTCTTCAAAAGGAAATGAGTTAAATATTGAGCAAGGTTTTCTCCTAAAATTGTTAATGGAACTAAAACACAAGTACTTTTGAAACATTGAAATGTTAAAACAGAAAAAAAGAGTGTCTAGGCAGTTCATTTCAGGTCTCCCTCTGTCCACCATACTTTTTAATTGCAAGAGAGTTTGGCGGTCAGAAATATCTTGAAAACAAAACTTTCAAATCTCCTTTGGCCAATGGATAGTTGTAGAGATGTTTATGTTTCAGTATTTCACTGATTAAATAGAGTAGCCCTGTACTTATCTGACAGTTACTGCTTAGTCTACTATTCTTTCAAACTATCACCAAACCATATTGCTATATTTATTAAACACCGACCCTGTACATTGGTCTATATGCAGGATTCTAGAGCATTAGAGAAATTGATCCAGTGTGTATTTTAATGATTCTCAACCATGTATGCAAATAAATAGGTCACTAGTTAACACATTAAAACTTAAGTCTCTGTTATACCTCAGATTTACTGTATCCAAAGAATCTCCAAGGGAGAGGACTGGTATTCTACATTTTCATCAAGCTTGGGCGATTTTTATTGGGCAGTTTCCAAACTGATTTATTTCACTTGTCTTCATTTTGAAAGTGTAGAAACAAAGGCATGACTTGATAAGATAAACTTCATAACTGAGGTATAGTCAGAACTCTTCCTCAGATACAGGATTGTCTTAATTTCTTTGCAGCCAGCTCAGCAACTCTGTGCTGCATACTAGCCTTAACCATTTCAAGTCTTTCCTTTATAATTAATATATTTGGCCATACTTTAGGATATGTTTATTCATACATTATTTGCAATTAACTATCAGGAATGAGCAGCAAATGACTTTATTGCCATGATATTTTTCATTGTTAATATTAAAACCTACAACTTCTTTTGAAAGCTGAACATAGATGTTTCCTCTGGCCAGGTTTATATGGTAATTACAGAAAAAAAATGGATTTAATCCATTCGTGAAAGATAATACCAAGTGGGCACTAGATTTAAGAACTTGCCTGATGGTGTGGGCCATTTTGGGGGGGCTGTATCGGATGATGATTACAAAGCTGCTTCAAATGTTCTATTTTGCATGATCAATATTAATGTTCTTTATCAGATTGAATCATACTAGATAATAATTCTAATGGCAAAAGCCATCAGAACTGTTTGGGGTATTTAGGTAAAGTATGTTGGGTACCTCACTTCAAAAATAATCCACAAGCTTGTTTTGGTAATATCATCATAGAATCATAATTTTCACATAGGAAGAAACGTAGTGGTCCAGTCTCTATTTTAGAAGTGAGAAACCCAGGTTCAGCAAGGTTACTTGTCTAAAGATGTGTTCTAGTTGCCAAAATAAAATACATTTCATGAAAGAACTTGTTGCATATGGCATGTGGAACTAACTAGAAGGGAGGAGAGATTGATTGGAGGGAGTAGGGGGTTGAATGAAAGTTTGGGGTTGTTTTAAAACGGTGTAGTTAAATTGTTAGAGCACAGTGGCTTCATGAAAGCCCATGGCAGAGAAATGAGTAGCTTGAGGGGGGAGTCAGACACAACTAAGTGTACTTGATGTGAGAAGACAAGGCGTGTGAGAGAGAAAACTCGGTGCCAGTTTGGCCAGCAGTGGTTCTCAGCCTGAGTGGTGTGAGATTCCCTGCGAAATGAGCACCACAGGGAGCTCTAACCTGTCTCTAGGGCCAGCCTCTGGTGTGGTGGTTAGGGTGGCTGGATCCCACATGGCCAGCTATTCAGTTTGACTCCCAGATGAGTAGCTTCAAAGACACTGGTGTGTGTATTTGTGTGTCCCAGATCCAAAAGAGGAAATGGAGACAGGATTGCGGTGAGACCATCCCCCATGGAAGTGCTTTGTCACTTTCTGTCTCTCTTTGTCTCTCTCTCTCCTTCTCTACCTCCCCCAGCCACCACACATGCCCTCTAGCAAATTTAAACAAACAAACAAATAAAACCTGTGTCTAGACTCCACCCAGGCCAGTTAAATGAGCATCTCTGAGAGGGGGCCTTGGCTTATATTTGTTTTAAAGATGCCCAGGTGATTCTAAAGCCCAGCTGGTCAAGAGCCTCGGACTTAGATTACAGGTGCGTGGAGGGGAATTGTGGGAGCAGGCAATGGCGGAGATTAAGGTAAGGAGGCCACTCTAGAGGAAGAAAGCCGGCAGTCTTGAACTCATTTATAGACTAGTAGGAATGAAAAGGAGGACTGAGTGTGAGCAGTGGTGCAGATGGGAGAACTATAGGAATTTACAGTTATTTGTGGGTTTGAAGTGGAGGAACGAATTGAAAAGAATGGGTTTTGGATCTAGGTAAAGGGGGAGAATTTTGGTTCTATTAAAAGACATGGGTCGAGGACATTTTGGATATGGGGGATGGGAAAATCTATGAGTTTGACTGGAGTAAAACAGTACAGGTTGAGGTGCCAGCAGATCAGGGTGAAATGTGTAGAGGTTAAGAGAGGTCAGGGATGGCTTATCCTCCCCAAGGCAGTTGCGGGAATGGAGCATAGACCTGTAAGAGAAAGAATGGAATTGAAAGGCTAGGGGCTACGTATGGAGATGCATCTCCATTTGGGGACAGAGGAAGGATGTGAGTTGCTCAAAGCAGTGTAGGCCCTGAGACATTGGGGTGTTTTCTAATACACAGAAGACTTTCGAGATGGAAATGAGTAGTCAAATGTCAAAAGCTGGGCAGACTCCCACCTAACTGTGGTGGGTGGTGAGGTGAAACCGTGGTAATGAAAACCAGATTACATGAGATTCAGACCTGAGTGGTCGTCAGGGCATGCAGGTGACAGCTTGGGGCTATTCTAGAAATTTTGGTATGGTCAGAAAGTGACTACCAAAAGAAGAGGGTAAGATGGGGAGGATTTTTTAAGAACAAAACCTTGAGCTTTTTTTTTTTTAGAAAGCAAAGGCAATTGAGAGGAAGCCATGGGACAAGAAATAGTTGAGGAAACAGCCCTGCAAGAGGGAGGAGGGGATTGGAAAAAAAATAAATGAAGGCAGAAAACCTATAAAGGCATTTTAACAGAGGGAAGAGGAAATGTAAAGATACACTCTGCCTTGGAGAGTAGAAGGTTGGTCTTACTGTTGCCAGTTCAGATCAAGGACTGAAATTGGATCTTGAGTGCGGAGGACAGGAGAGGCCGGAGAGGCGCATGGTAACGGTGCAGTCAACCGGGGGGAAACAGGTGGATGAAGCGCAATGAGAGCTCGGCTCACAGAACAGGAAACACGGGCCAGGCGCTAAATGTTTTCCAGAGTTCACCTGGACCTGGGACAGGTGGTTAGAGGGGCAGTTACGGCAGAGGATCAATGCCACCTGGGGCAGGTAGGAAAAGGTGACTCTCAGAGAGATCAGGAGGTGAAGGCAGTAGCCGGAGTGTTCGCTAAACGAAGGCCGATGGATGGGGTGAGCTACAGGTGTATGGAGAGTGAGGAGGAAGGTCCATGGCTGAGGCTGGGAGCGTCTCCAAGGCAAGTTCTTAGGAGGCTGCACCATTTGTCCATGCCAAGGGATTGTGGGGTTTCTCTGGGCGGATAGGGAGCCCCAGTGAGAGGAGTAGAGATCCTTGGAGCTAAGAATGAAGAGGCAGAGAGACGTGTTAGAAGAATTGTTAATTTAGGTATTACAGTGCCAGGGTGAGAGGTGGAGAAATTCCACAACTGACGTTTATGTTTGGAAAGTGTACTTTTAGATGCTTCAACTAGTTTTAAAACTAAGTCTAAATTAATATCTGATCAAAATATAGGATTTCTTCATGAAGACTGATCTCAGTACGGAACTATCGGGGGGAGTAGAATGTATTACAGATGGAATGGGCCCCATTGATTGCACAGATGGTGTGTTAACAAGATCTGTTACTGAATAAAGAAAATGCCTCCATGAAAATGGATTGACTAGTCAAATAAGCCAAAATAATACCCTAAGCCAAGTGACTTGCCGCTTTCCACACACTCTTCTTGCAGCTTTTGTGCACTTCCGAGAGCACAGGGATGGGGCCCAAGACCTTAGTCCTGTCTGCTTCAGAGTTTGCCTGATGCAGATCTGCACTAGAACCGTGAGTAAATTGGATTCAGAAGCACGTTTTATTCCTCTGGGCCACCCAAAATCTTGCTTCTACTCCAAATGTAAAGAGGCCTAACTTTATGAAGGGAGCTGTTGGTGTCTGGTTTATTTACCAAGTATGAAGAGTCTGAATGGTTAACTTTGTGTTTTGTAAACCTTCTGTTGGGATTGCTTGTCATTTCCTTTTTGTATCTGCCTTTGAACGTGTTGGGGGTTTTTTGCCCTTTAGTACCAGAAACAGAATTCAATTAGAGTAGGTTAAGAAAATAAAGATGAAACTAAAATGTATCACTTTAACTTCTGACTATCCTCCTACCTGGAATAAGGATTGGTTCGATTGAGTAAGAGCCCAGTAATTATTTGTTGTTGAGCTACTCACTAGATTTGTTCTTTTTTTAAATTGCTTTTTCCGAGAGATCTTTTTGCTATAGGGTGTGTGTGCTCGCAAGAGAGACAGAAAGTGAGAAATCACCACCACCACCCCCCAGAGGGGACGACCACGCCGCAATCCCTTCTCTATTTTCCTTTCAGGATTTTGGTCATGCACGCACATGTTACTGGCGCGAGTTTTAAGCTGCCAGGTCCAGGACTTGAACCATGGTCAACCATGTGGGAGTCCAGTAACAACCATGATTCTATCTGGTGGTCCCGCTAGATTTATTCTTAAAAGCTTCAAAGTAAAGAAAGATGCTGAGATTAATGATCAAACTAAACTGTAGATGTTGCAAGGTTGTTAGATACTCTCTAATGCCAACAATGTTGGCAGTTTTGAGAAAAAGTGGGAATAGTTGAGAAAAGTTTGAATTTGTCGACCAGTTGCTCATTTATTCAGTCACACATCCCAGTCTGTGACTAGTAATTCATTACTTCTTAGCGATGTGGTTGGTGTTCTGACAGTGGTAGGTAAGTGGGACCACAAAAAACCCTTGAGAGGAGGCACCCCGATCTGTGTTTGCCCATCATGGAAGGTGCTGCAGAGAAAACCTGAAGGACGAGGGAAGAGCGCTTGGCAA
>NW_006159859.1:5187433-5215811 GCF_000334495.1 Tupaia belangeri chinensis
TTGGAGTGAAGGGGCCTGGGGGAAAGAGGCCACACTCAAGCCTGTGAGTGGTAAGAAGTCTTAGATTATAATCAGGAGAACAACTTGACCAGATTAGAGTTTCCTGAAGATTCTTCAGACAGTGCTGGTTAGTGTCGATAGATTGGAAAGGAAAGGGAGGCCACTTAGGTGGCTAATGTAATGTCCCGGGTGATGAATGTGACCTGGACACTGAAAGGAGGGGGTGGGCTGGAGGTGATTGGTTGAGGAAGATGGAGGCAGAGGAATCTGGGTGACTCAGTCCAACTGGGGTCAACTCATCTCTGGAAATGTAAGGGGGAAGATGACATTTGTATAAATGAAATGTAAGGAGACAGTTTTGCACACTGAACATTCTAGTAATTGTGCAGCGTTAAGTCTCTTTTTCCTCTAGTCCACATCTCTCCTGGAACAGTTAATGAGTAATGAAGTGGACAGAAGGCAGGCAGGAAGTGAGAGGGCAGCGAAGAGAATCAAAGGCTTTGAACATCAAACAGAAACTAAATTATTAATTCACTCTTCCAGCCTAGCTCCCCAGAGTTCATTGTCTGTCAGTCAGAAAAGTGAGTTATGTGTGAACTTCATGTTGTGTGTGAACTCCAAAAAGTTCATGAAAAGTGGAATTAAAGTGGGAGTTTATTTGCTACCATTTTTTTTTTTTTTAGTCCATGCTTGTTTTGTTTTGTTTTGTTTTTATAATAAGCCTTTTCCATGATGCCTTTCAAGATCCCTTGCATCTGAACTTTCCTGTCAGAAACAACTGGATTCTAGAACTGCAACATTTGGGAAGGAAGCCATTTTCTTCTGGTTGTCTGAAACCATTTCCTCCCCTCCTTTCCTACCACCTAGTCATTACAATTCAAATCACTGGAGTATCATAAAAAACAATGTTTACAACTTCAGTGTCCTGGTTTTCCTTATTCCCTAAATTTTTCTCTGCCTGTTTGTGAGGGTCAGAAATGGTGGTTATGTTGGCCAAGAAAGGAAGGTGCGTGGTTGGGGACTATGTATTACGTGATTGAGAATTAATATCAGAGCAGTTTGAAGCACAAACTCAAATCTGGGAGGGACCTTGAAGGTTACTTAATTCTTTTATTGTAAAGAAGACGAAATGACTTGCTTAAGGATAAACAGCTAGTAGGAAATAGAACTAACTAAATGAGAAAAAGATAAGAAAAATACCCTTAAAAGGCCTGTACTATTTCCATTATGTAGACTTTGTGTATATTTAATGTCTGGGAATTCAACTTACAATTCCTAAACAGAGTAAACCATAACATAGACTGATGCAGAAAAATCCAAATTCTTGCAGAAGCTATGCAAATAAAGGGCAAAATAATTTGAGGTCGTAATTGATCATTTTTTTCCTCTTAGTTTGAAATGCTTGTAAATGACAGTATTGGAGTTAACATTTTTCTACATCATGGAGGTGGTACGGAACACTTGTACAGACTTGAAAATGTGTGGGGTTTTTGAAAGGTGATGATTATAAACAGTATGACTTGAAATTGAAGAAAGCTGGACTTGCTTGATTTCAAAAGTTTAGTAAAAAAAAAGAAAAATTCTTGTGTGAAAGTCCTCCTTTCTTTTCATTCTGTGTACATCTAGGATTTTTTTTTTCCCTCTTTGGTACTAAAAAAAAGTACCATGTGGGCCCTTAATTTCTTAGATACATTTTTTTCATCGGAGAAGGGGTCCCTTAATCCTCAGGGAACGTGTATTTTGTATGGATTGTAAAATCTGGCAAATTTTGGAAAGAAGCAAAGCAGGCAGTACTCTTGGGGGGAAGAGGTCTGCTTGAACTTGCCTTTCTTGAAAAAAAAAAAAAATGCTTTCATAAAGCATTTTTTTTTTCTGAAAGTATTTGCCCTTGAGCATTTTTTCCTACTTACCCATGCTTATCTTTCAAAACAAACATTTATTCCTTTCTACTACGGGAGTGTGAGGAAGTTCCTTTGAGGTTATGCCCTACAGAGTATCCAAGCAGTGACTGTCACCTCCTTCCTATGGCCCAACAGATGACTAACGCAACCGCAGGCAGCGCGAGGCAGAGCCCTGCTTCACAATGGCGGCTGTTCAGATGTTACCTATGGGTCTGTCTCTCAAGGGGAAAAAACACACAACTGTATTTTGGTGTGCAAATAAAATTTTGGGTCCCTTTGACCCAATGGAAAATGTGTGTCTGCGGGTGGCAGCCTCGTTGGAATATGATGATTTACACTTGGAAACATTTGTGTCATTTATCATATGATGTTACCGGTCTGCGGCATGACTGCATAACAAATAACCGTATTAAAAATTCATCTTTCCAGCTCATCAGACTGTACGTCTTTTCGATGCCTCGAGTTCTCTGTCCCCCTCTTGCTCCTGTCCTCCTTTCCTGTGGCCACTCTACATGAACCGGAGGGTTCAGTTAAAACTCCTGCACCAGGAGTTTGTGGCTGCGCCTTCAGACTCCCCACCTGCCCTCTCACTCTCCTCTCCTACTTCTCTGAAACCTAAATCTTCTAGCCAACAGAGCTGGTTCACACACCTTCAAATCCAGACTCAGACCCTGCCTTTGTCTTTTATTTATTTATTTTTTAATCTTAAAGTACGTGGGGGGAGACAGAGAAAAAGAGGGAAAGTGAGAAAGCACACCCCCCGCCCCCCTCAGGGGGATGGCCATGCAGCAATCCCTTCTCCATTTTCCTTTCCGGATTTTGGGCATGCACGCACAAGTACGCAGCATGATTTTCAGGTCACTGGGTCGAGGACTTAATCCATGGAGTCAGCCATGTGGGATCCAGCGCCTTAACCACCACACCACTTGCTCACCCTCCCTTTGCCAATTAATCCTATTCTTTTATAACTAGGTTTAAATTCTACCTCTCTGACCAGAAATAATCTCTCCCAGAAATTCTTTAGTACCAGCTCTGTGTAAACTGCTCATTACTTTAATGTTTACTTTTTAACTTTTGGTGTCTTGTCTCCCCTTCTATACGGAAATGCTTTGAGCCTGGCATGTGTTGTGAATTTATTTATCTGAACCCTGATCATGCTTTGCCCGCAGCAGGTACTCAATTAATATTCACTGATATTCCTATATTTTACAATCAAGTCATAAAAGTCCATATTTGGCTTTTGTTTTCCTAGCCAGAGAGTCATTCACTACAATAATAAGACATATCCTGATATGCGTATCCTGCTAGAAGTCATTTTGGTCTTGCAAGTACTAGTGAATAGAATTCTAAGAAAAAAAACCATGTAATTATCTGTGGCAGAGAATTTTATGGTGTCATGAATCATGTTAAAATTCCCAGAAGAAAACATTTTTTGAAGAATTATTTTATTTTTTATTATTATTATTATTGTTATTATTTATTTGACCAGAGAGAGACACAGAAAGAGAGAGGGAAAGTGAGAAAGCCAACCACCAGATCCCAGACTCGAACCATAGTCAGCCATGTGGGAGTTCAGTGCTTTAACCACCACACCACCTGCTGGGCCCTAGAAGAGAACACTTTAAGAATTGTGATTGTAAACTCTTGACACTGGAGAAGACGGATGTTGGAGGCTGTGGAATCATCCTCCCTTGTACCCAGGTAGAAAGCATTCTTGCTGTAGCATCCCAAATAACTAGGCCTCACACGGATGTGCCCGGAATTACCTACCTCTTCATTTTACTAATCTAGTCTCAGTTTTTCATAACACAAACCACTTGGTTTATTTTTTCATTTAAGAGTCCAAAGTATCCAAAATAGTAATTAATATGGGTTGGCAACGTGGCATGGTACTTGAAGGCAGTTAGATGGCACATGGCAACCCCAAAGTCCAAGGCCCAGACCCAGGGGCTTGAGAAACACACTGAGTACATGGGTGTGCCCAAAATCCTGAAGGGAGGGAGAGGTGGAAGAAGGGATTACAACATGACCATTCCCCATGGGACACTTTCTCCTCTCTGTCTGTTCCTCTCTGGCAAGCGTATGTACCCTCTAGCACACAAAACAATATGAAGATCCAGCCGCTGTGGCCCAAGTGATAGGGTACCACCTAGCAATGCTGAAGCTACACGGGAAGCTTGGGCTCAGCTCCCAGGTCGACCTGAACACTCTGGATGTGCCTACATGCACCTGTGATGCTGGCGGGGAGGATCGGAGGAGGATCGTGGCATGGTGAGGCCCTATCAAGGGTACCTCTTTCCATACATATATACATGCACATACATGTAATTATATTGAGCTGACCTAGAGTCTTGGAAAATGCCAGAATCCTTTTTTAGCTTCCAGATGCTACTGCTCTTTCTATATATGCCACACAATGGCTTATTCTTGCTGAACTTGGCACAGGCATGAAACCGCACAAACATTCCTCTTTTCCATTGTATCATGGCTATACATACTTTGAATGGTCCCTGGTTAGATCTATCACCGTATGGAATCTAAGTGGTCACTCCGGTCAAAGCAGTCCCTGCCTCAGTAAATCCAGCCCTATCTCAGGTTGCACGTCGCACACGTTCAGGTTTATAGAATGTGGCAGTTTCTATGTACTTGTGAGTTAAGGAGATGCCAACTTACGAGCACAGTGGTGCAGGGAAGAAGGTCTGGCACTGAAGGAGGTGTGAAGCTCCCATTTATTAATAAGGCCAGGACTGGATCCCAGCCTCCCTGACTCTAGTAGTTCATTCTGCTGTCTTTGCGACGCTCACCAGGTAAGCTCAAGATCCCATGGCCAAAGTGGCACTTCAGGGGAGGAGGAGACAGCATCTTGCCCATGATCTTTGCTGCCACTGAGCAGCCAACTGACAAAACTGATCCCTGTTTTCATACTCGCATTTTACAGGGAGTTTCATTTGAAACTGTGCTGTTTTGCTTGAAAGATCATCTGGCCAGTTTCTTAATTGCATTCCATTCCTAGGGTTTAGAAACAATGCTGTGTTTACAGGGAATGAATTTGGTCCAAATGCACAAAAAGTCCATTTAAATTGCCTCCGATTGGTATTGTTTTCGGACCCTTGTTTTTCATAATTCAGTTAAGCCAACTGTCGTGAAGAGTTGACCCCTCCAACCTCATCTCTGCTCAAATGATTAAGCAGGAAGCTTCTAATTATAGAGCCTCATTTTGGGGAAAATTGGGAAGACTAGGTAGAAATCTAAATAATACATGTTGCTCTCAAAGCTCGGAAACTAGAGCCAGGTTTCCTGGCACGCTAATTAAAAACTTTTATTTCTGCAGATTTATTCTGTGGTCCTTGCTGAACAGATCTGCCTTGGGTTTCTGCTGGTGAGTTTTTCAGCAGAAAAAATTTGTTTCCTTGAATAGTTGGGGGCAGATTAGTGGTATGCCAATTTCCTGTGGTCTTTCATAGCTGCCATCTGAGCTGTTTGCTCCTGGCCCTCGCACAATTGAAAACAATGGGTGACTTCTTTTAGGTTTCACTTCAGGGCTCTTAGAAACAGGGGAAGTGGCTAAAGCCCTACTTTACAGGTAATTAACAATAGATAATGTTTGCTCTGCATTTTTTTTTAGAGCCGATAAAAGGTAGAAGAACATATTCAGCTTCTGATTTAGACACTGTGCGGTGGTTTTATGGATACAATAGCTGTCTTAGCATTTGCAAGGTGGCACTGAGTTCTTGGGCCACTTACATGACAGCACAAAACGTTTTAAAAATGGACCAAAAAAAAAAAAAGAATGGGAAAACACTCCTTAGAAATGCTAGAGAAACTGTCACTCTAAGCCAGGCATTGCATTGAGGGTGCACGGATTATATCTGGTTTATGAGAACAGTTTTCATAACCTGCTGACACTTATTCAAGATAATTTTTTTGTTTTACAAATTCAGCAGTAGCATGTATGTTAAAGTAATGTCAGTTTAAGCTGTTTTTATTTGCCATCACGTTTAATTAGTAGCCACCAGTGTTTTTGTGAAATAGTTTTAGGTGGCTAACATGGTGTAGAAAACAATTTATTCTTACTCTTATATTTTAACTTTGATAGTGATAGGGCTTTGTCTCAGTCTTCTGAATCAATACTGTCTTGTAGACTATCCTTCTTCCTGAACCATAATTTATGCACTTTTTGACAAAGTAGGTGTGTAGCAGTGCTCATTGATTGACCCTGAAATTATGATATTTTTAAAGAATTATTTAATTTTAACTTTATTATTATTTTCCAATTTGGCCAGCCAGAGACAGAGAAAGAGAGAGAGAGGGAAAGTGAGAAAGGAAGCCACCAGGTCCAGGACTTGAACCACAGTTGGCCATGTGGGAGTCTAGCGCCTTTAATGACCACGCCACCTGCCAGCCCTGACCCTACAATTGCTAAGTATGGCTCCTGCCCTATATACTGGAGAACCACTAGTAACAGAAAGTGACCAAGTGCCATCCTTACAGGACTATGCGGGTCACTTTCCCGGCATCACCATGGGAAGGACTGGGGCCTTCTCTTTGGAAAAACAAGTAATCTCAATTTTGATACAGCTACATTTGAAATGTGTAGGCAGTAAGATCCTCAAGTAATTTATTTTTAGAGTGACTATAACTCTAAACCAGAAGTTAGTGGCTTTTTGTTCCAAGCCATGTCTAATTAGCAACAAGAAAATGTCACCTTACTCATCTGCTCTTGAGAGAAGATGAACATAAAGAAGTTGCTTTATAGGGAATTGGTGTGTCCTTGAAAGCCAGAGCAGCTCTTTGCAAGTGTATTTAGACACCCTCGAGAACAGCGTTGTAAGTGCAGGGGTGCAGGAAGGTGAAGGAGCTTTACACCCATTAATTAGTCAGTCCGGACTTGCTGGGCGTCCGGAACATGTGCTGTGCTGGGGGGGGGGGGGGGTGGGTGGGCTTAGGGGAAAATCTAAGCTCTTGATCTCCGCTGAGAGCTGGATCAGGAGGCTGACCTGGCAACCGGAAATAGGAAATCACTTAAATCCTCTTTTCTGCTGATAAAAGTAGCATGTGTTTATTGTGACATTGTTTTGAAAATGTAGGAAAGAATAGGAAGAAAATAAAAATGGCACATAATCCTACTACCTACGTCTCAGAGAAGGGCTTTAACAAGGATGTGGATAGGTTCTTTACCTTCTTCTCATTTACTTTCTGAAATAAAAAGAAAATGTAGAAGTAGAGACACTCCTCTACTTTTATTACCCTCTTACTATCTTCTATGACTCATGGAACCTTTTAGAATAGAGGGGCATCAGATGGAGTAGATCAAGGAGATCTTCCAGAAAGCACTCACTCTGAAAAGAACCAGAATTGATATCTTGTTTCATTTACTTCTCCCCTTTTTTTTTTTTTTTTTAAGAATTATTCATTTTGTTTACTTATTCATTATTATTCAGTTTGACCAGAGAAACATAGAAAAAGAGAGGGAATGAGAAAGCAAGCCACCAGGTCCAGGACTCGAACTACATTCATCCGTGTGGGAGTCTAGCACCCTAACCACCACGTCACCTGCTGACCTACCTTTCTTTTTTTTTTTAAGAATTATTTTATTTTAACTTTATTTATCTATTTTCATTTGACCAGAGAGGAACAAAGAGAGAGAGGGGGGGGGGGGAAGTGAGAAAGCAAGCCATCAGGTCCAGGATTTGAACCACCGTGGGTCATGTGGGAGTCCAGCACCCTTAACCACCATGCTACCTGCCCACCCCCCTTTCTGTCTTCTTAATAAGGCAAAGATCTTTTTAGAAAATTGGAAAAGAAAAACTCAACATGTCTTGATCCACTCTCTAGTGCGAATGCAGCTAGAACACATTTATTCGTGGACCATGAAGACACGGATCATAAGCAAAAGAGGATTAAAACAATTTGGATTGCCAGTGATAGCTAGAAGCTCAGTGGCAAGTCTGTGTAATTTTTATTTAAAAGAAATAGGAGCTCTTTATTCTTACCAATCACTACCACCAAATCATCCTGTAAAGGAAAGACTTCAAAAAATGTGAACTTGAGTGGTGCCGAGAGTCAAGTAGCTACCCTCACCCCTGCTTTGTGCATTAACCACATTAATAGTGCTAGTAATTTCCCTTAAGAAACTCTGCCTCCAAAGACTTCTCATCATTTTATCCATGGTGACTGACTTGGCATTACGTAACCAACTTTATTATCACTGTCATTAAAATCAGCATCTATTTCATTCCGGTTGTACAGGAAACGTTTGCTTAAAGTATTCATTTAAAATATGACTTAATGTTTAGATAGTGAACTTGTATGTTTATCATGTCAAGGCCTCAGAGACATATTTTGTTTTCCTTCAGGGCTCTGCATGGGTGCTTGGTCGCAAGTTGTGATTATGTCCACCTTGACGGTAAAATACTAGTAGAATGGTCAAGTTCTGTTATCCTCTCGTTCCGCGGATTAAAGGAGCCTTTTCATTGTAAGCAAAGTAACGTCTTTAGTGCGCATCATTCTCATACTCGAGCGATGACCTGCTTCATCTTTTCCAATGAAAGAACTCATTTGCTGAAACAACTGATGTGCTTAGGAAGAAGTGACGATCCTATTTTCATTTTATTTAATTAACCTTTTACTCCCAGATAGGTAGGTGTTCCACCAAAAATTAAGGTATTTTAAAGCAGCAATGAGCTCACTTAATTTCTCTATTTTAAACAGAGTGCTTTTGATGCTTTACTAGACACGACATCACAGTTTCCTGTTTCATATTTGAATTAAAGCAGGATTGGAGAAAACCATTTGCCCTAAGTTTTGAAACTCTAGGGACAAAAAGCCCCTGACCAGAAACTTCAGAAGCATGGTGCCTTTTTTAAGTTGTAAAAGAGAATGAAAACCACAATTCTGATGAACCAAATAAATATACAGCCTTCCTCCCACCCCCAACCCCAAAGAAGGCAAGAAGCTAAAATAAGAGATCAAATGATGGAAGTGATTATTTAAGCTGGTCACTTAGAAGGGCTTTCAGGGTTTTTAAAAAATGTCCTTCCTAATCACAACTAATCTAGCACTCCGTGTTTTATTTATTTTTTTTTGGAGAGGTTTTTGCTACAGGGTGCATGCACTCGCCAGACAGAGAGAGACATAGAGACAAAGTGAGAAATCACCCCCCAGGGGGGATGGTCACACTGCAATCTCTTCTCCTCCATTTTCCTCTTGGGATCTTGGGCACGCATGCACATGCGCCCGGCGTGAGTTTTAAGCCACCGGGTCCGGGACACGAACCGCGATCGACTACGTGGGAGTCCAGTGACATAGCCATGACGTCAACTGCTGGTTCCCAGCACTCTATGTTTTGACAGAATTGTGTTGTGTGTTCTCAAATGAGAAGGGAAATGTAAAGTACAGTCAAGCATTAATGCTCAGTAAATCACGTGCTGTTGGAGTTCAGTGGTGATGGTGGCTGCAGGACCGGGCTGTTGCATGGTGTGGTAAATAAAGGAAAAAATATTGAACCTCCTCTTCAGTCCTTGGGGGGAACCCACATTTAATTAGGTATGACTGTCGTGTATGCATAGGTGCTGTCTTTTTTTTCTTTCTTTCTTTCTTTTTGGAGAGGTCTTTGCTATAGGGCGTGTGCGCTCGCCAGAAAGACAGAGAGAGATAGACAGAAAGCGAGAAATCACCCCCCAGGGGGGATGGGCACGCCCCAATCCCTTCTCCTTCATTCTCTTCTCGGGACCTTGGTCACGCACGCACATGCGCCCAGTGTGAGTTTCAGCTACCAGGTCTGGGACTCGAACTGCGGTCAACTACATGGGAATCCAGCAACATAGCCATTATACTAACTGCTGGTCTCAGTGCTGTCTTATTTTTTTTTTAAAGGTAGCCAAACGGCAAACTACTTTGCAGAAAACACACTTCTGTAACCTGTGAAACCACCAAGTACAATTTCTAATACAGGAGGGCACTTCAACAAGTTCATAGGAAAAACAGAATTAAGGCACAAGATTATTTTGATGCCAAAAAATTTATAAATCTATGCATAGATTATTTTTTTACTACGTAATTTTCCATAAACTGTTAGAAAACCCCTTGTATCACTTTAAAGTGATAAATTGTAATATTTGTTTAAATGGAGGGGTGCATGTGCTTGCCGGGAGTGGGGGGATAGGAAGAGGAAGAGCACTCCTCACTAGAACATAATCCCACCACAATTCCTTCTCCATTTCTCCATTCTATTGGGATTTTTGGCGCGCGCGCGTACACACACACACACACACACACGGTGTGTCTCTCAAGACACTGGGGCTAGGATTCTAGTTGCAGTCAGCCATGTGGGATCCCTTAACCACTAGGCTTTGAGGTCGGCCCTAAATTGTTAATAATTGTAAAGATGGAGGAAAATGAGTCATTCAATAAAAACGTTCTGTAAGCCCAACCTCTCCATAGCCGTAGCAAGGAGTTAAGACGCATTTCATTCCCTTAGAGATACAAACAGAAAAACTGAGCCTTCGCAGGAAGAGTTACTGGTCCCTGGGGTGGGGTGAGGACCAAACCCAGACCGGGCCAGGCAGTGGGCCTGGCTCTGAGCTTATGGCCATAAACCAGATAGATGTGGCGTTTCCGGTTCAGTTG
The DNA here is from genome assembly GCF_000334495.1 of Tupaia belangeri chinensis. Taxonomy (NCBI): domain Eukaryota; kingdom Metazoa; phylum Chordata; class Mammalia; order Scandentia; family Tupaiidae; genus Tupaia; species Tupaia belangeri. The sequence goes on from NW_006159859.1 coordinate 5,197,963, forward strand.
CTTCTTTTCTCAATTACATGAGCAAGAAGACTTTGTTGAAACGTTTGTATTTTCAGTACTGGGACCCTCCTTGCTCTGTTGCCACCTTTAAGAGATGAAAAGTGAGGCCAGCAGGGGGTGTGGTGATTAAGAACTGGATCCTCACGTGGCTGATGGCACTTTGAGTCTTGGACCTGGTGGCTTGACAATCACCCTGGGCGTGTGTACATGCATGCCCAGGAACCTGGGAGGAGAACGGAGGAGAGAGGATTGCAGCATGGCCACTCCCCCTGGGGTGTGATTTCTCATTTTCCCTCTCAGGGTCTCTGTCTGTCTCCAGCCAGAGCAAAAGCCCTATGGCAAAAACCTTAAAGAGAGAGAGATGAAAAGTCTCTTTCTGTTCAAAGACTTATTCTTTCTATGAACCTCGAAAAGACTAGTCATTTCCTCTTTCTGTACAGGAACCAAGGCCACTAAGCAGTGCACCCATCGGCCGAGGTCCCTATGACTTCCCTCCCTTCCTTTCACGAGAGAGAGACAGAGAGACAGAGACAGAGACAGTTATTGTGACAGAGACTCACTATGCTGCAATCCTCCCACCCAGCCTCCCAGTCAGCCAACATTATAGGGGCCTGCTGCAGCACCAGGGCATTTAGGCTGGTCCTGAACCCAAACCCGGGCCCTCCCACGTGACTCCAGCATCATACAGTGGCACTCTGCCAGTTGTGCCACCATAGCTGGGTCCATTCCAACTTTCATTGCCAAAACATGTCACCTGAACTCTGCTTATTTTGTGATCGATCGCCCCCATCAAAAGCTGCTAAGATCGTTCCTGACATCTCCATTCCCAGAACTTCAGTTCGAAGCTGTTTATTTACCTTATGCATATTAATAGTCATTCCCAGATCACTTATTTTCTGTCTAGTTTGTTTTCTCACTGTAATATAAGTTCCTCCAAAGCATAGAGCTATCCTTTCATTAAAATCATGGCTCACTATACTCTGAATTTACACTGGGTGGCTGAGCACTGTTTTAAGGACCTCACATGAGGGGGCCAGCAGGTGGTGTGGGGGTTAAGGTGCTGGACTCCCTGGTGACTGATAGCATGTACATATGTGTCCACGCAACATCCTGAGAGGAAAATGGAGGGAAAAGGCTTGCAGTGTGCCATCCCCTTGAGGGGTGACTTCTCATGTGTTCTCTCTCTCTCTCAATCTCTGGTGAGCACATGTGCCCTTGGCAAGAATCAGAAAAAAATTTTCATGAATCATTTAATAAGACCTTTCAAAAATTGCGTGTCGTGATACCATCTTATACCTCCCTTTTTAAGAAATTTTTAAATTTAATTCCATTTGTTATTATTTTTTAATTTGACCAGAGAGAGACAGAGAAAGGAAAAGTGAGAAAGCAAGCCGCCAGGTCCAGGACTCAAACTGTGGTTGGCCGTGAGGGAATCCAGCACCTTTAACCACCACTCCACCTGCCGGCCCCATCTTATCCTCTTTTATAGCTGAGGAAATGTAGTCACAATGAGATGAAATAACTAGACCAGGTTCCCACAGCTAAAATGAAGAATCACAATTTGAATCCTAGACATGTGACTCCAAAGCCTGTGTATGACATAGATTGCAGCATTTTAGCTGTAAATTTCTAGGAGAGTGTTCATTGCTACTATTCTTTGGAAATAGAACCAAGAAACCAAGATCAGCTCTTATTTTTAAAGAATTATTTAATTTCATTTGTTGTTGTTGTTATTATTATTAAAATTTGGCCAGAGAAAGAGGGAAAGTGAGAAAGCAAGCCACCGGGTCCAGGACTTGAACAATGATTTGCCATGTGGGAGTCCAGTGCCTTAACTACCATGCTACTTTCTGACCCCCAGAAGATCAACTCTTTTTATTTTTTTGAGAGGTTTTTGCTATAGGGTGCGTGCGCTTGCCAGAAAGACAGAGAGAAACAGATAGAAAGCGAGAAATCACTAATCACTCCCTGGGAGGGATGGCCACGCCACAATCCCTTCTCTTCCTTTCTCCTCTCGGGATCTTTGTCACACACACACACACACACACACACACGCCCAGCCTGAGTTTAAGCCACTGGGTCTGGGACTCGAAACCACGGTCAACTACTTGGGAGTCCAGTGATATAGCCATTACGCCAACTGCTGGTCCCAGAAGATCAACTCTCAATGAAAAATAAAATCAGTATCTTTTTCTTAAAAAAAAAAAGGGTTCATTTCATCCAACTATGTGGACTCCCACATAGTTGATTGTGGTTTGAGTCCTGGACCTGGAGGCTTACTTTCTCACTTTCCCTTTCTCTCTCTCACTGGTCAAATTAAAAAATAATAATGGTAGTAAATAGAAATAAGTAAATTAATTATGAAGAAAAATCTAGATGTGTTTTGTACTTTGCTCTCTACTTGGTTTGGGGATAGAGATGGGTGGGCAGCTAGAAGGGTATAAGCTTAAAATCTCCTTCATTAGTACAAATATATAATGTGCTAACTCTATTGACACAGAAACATACCCTGTTTAATAAGATTCTAGAATCGAGTTGTGAGATCAGTCCTGGATGAGAAATGGAAGATCAGGAGATCAACTGTAGGGGATCCAACAATATAGCCATTATGCCAACTGCTGGTTCCCGTGTGCTAGTTTTAATTAGCATAATTTTCTTGTTTTCTAATGTGCTTTAGGAGTTATTCTGTCCCATAATATCTTCCTTGTTCGTTCTTCTTGCTTTCTAATTTTAGTTATTTATTTGTTCATTTTAATTTGATGAGAGAGAGAGAGAGAGAGAGAGAAAGCAATCTACCAGGTCCTGGACTTGAACTGTGATCGGCCATGCAGGGAATTTAGGACCTTAATCCCCATGCCATCTGCCATCCCCCATATTCTTTCAAAGGATTTTAGATGGGAGGGAAAATGCTCAGTCTCCCCTTGATCTAGTTTCTCAGATAGTGTTTAGCTTCATTCCTGCCTACCTGGTTTGTGAAAATGTCTTTACCCAGAGACCCCCATCGTTCCCCTCTCAGAGTATAAATTGCTTTATTTAATGTTTTGCAATTTTTCTCTTTTCCCTTAGTTAATAAAGATCATAATACAAGACCCTGTTTTTAATGGAGGTCTGTCGTATTTGTGGAACGTGTCAGGAAGACCTTACTTGGTTTCTTGTGTTGGTTTTCTTTCGCTCAGCAGATCCGACACCATACTGTTTTCTGACATCCATACGTGACTGATGGATTTTAACTATTATCCTCATGCACGTTGTTGATATTTTGTAAATGCATCCTCAAGGCTTTTACACAGAACCACAGGTCATTTCAGTGTACTGTGTTTGGATCATATTCAAAGAACTATTTTTTGTTTCTGATTTTTTGGATCATTTCTTTCCAGGACGGTTTCTTTCTAAAACTTTAGCTTAACTTTTTTTCCCAAGCATTAACCTTAGTGAGGGTCTTTGCAGTCACATCCTAGCATATGTGCAGACTCGGAAGGGGGTTCCATCCTTGCCCTCCTGCATGCCTTACTGCGGCTCCCCTTTTGTTTAATCTTGAAGCCAGGCTGTCCAGTAGCACACCGCCTCTTAACAAGATCCACTGCAGAAAACAGTGAGTGGGCTTACACCAACTACAGGCTAAAGCTTATCTATATCCTAGCAACCGTTGCCAGCTAAGGTACAGGTTCACTGTAAAAACTACCAAGACCAGTCTGCAAGTTAATTTCCATGTAATGACTCCAGATTATCAATTTACTAGGCTAGAAAATGTTGCCTTCTACCTTTCAATGAACTTTGCTACTTTAAAATTTTTATTTTCATGTTCTTTGCCAGGTTGTCATTCTTCTGGTTATACTGACTGAAAAAAGAGGCAATTAGGATTCTCTTTTTTGATGGTGATGTTTTTTTGTTTTATAGAGGTTTTTTTGTTTGTTTGTTTGTTTGTTTTTTTATTCCTCACAAAAATCAATCAGCTGATTGTTAAAAATCTGGTTTAATGTTATGAAGAATGTGTGCCAGGGATTTACTTGATCTAAACACTATCTCTTGCATAAAAAGGTATTTTCGAGCAGTTAAAAAACTTAGGAAGAGAGCTATTACTGATTTAAAAAAAAAATAAGGATCAGGATGAAAAAACAAAAAATGCAAGAGAATGGTTGCAAAGATCTTTAGGAAGTTCATAAGTTTGCTAAGTTTGAGCTTCCTATAGGATCTAAAATTTCCACCAGACTAGAAAAAAAAACGTGAAACTATTGTAGTATGAGGTTCTTAGCATCTTTTTAGGAATCATAGGAAGTTCTTGTGGGAAATAATTTTTGCCACCCTCCCCCACCCTGGCACTAAAATCTAAAGGCTAGTTCTCACACAAAGCTTATGTAGAGGGTATTACATTTGGGAATTGAACACTGTTCTCAAAAAAGGTAAACATTGCTTATATGTTTTTTTTCTTGTAGTAAATTTCAACAAAAGCCAGAGATGTAAAATAAAAGCATATTTCAGTGAAAGGGACTTTTTTTTTCCCCAAGGGAATTTGTAAGGGGCAAAATTTAAGAAATGTGTTATGGACTGAATTATGTCCCTTCAATATGCGTATGTTGAAGCTTTCATCACCAGTGTGACTGTATTTCGAAACAGGGACCTAAAAGAAGGGTTAAATAAAGCCGTAAGGGTGGGGCCATAACTCAGTGAGAGTGGTGTCCTCACAAGAAGAGGAGGAAAAGACACAAGTGTGCATTCCCTCCCTCCCTCCCTCTCTTCCTCCCTCCCTTCTTCCCTCCCTCCTTTCTTCCCTCCCTCCTCTCTCTTGTCTTAGCATGAACACAGAGGAAAGGCCGCATGAGACACAGTGAAAAGGTGGCCTCCTAAAGCTAGGAAGAAAGACCTTACCAGAACTCAACTCTGATCCCTCCTTGGCCTTTTCGCTAAGATCAAATGCAGAACTCAGCCAGGATAGCATCTTGACCTTGGACTTCTGTTCTCCAGAACTGTGAGAAAATGAATTTCTGTTGTATAAACCTCCCAGTCTGTGGTTCTTTGTAATGGCAACTCTAGCAGAGCAATACAGTGGCTTCTAGAAAGACTGAATAAAGGATAATCCTTCAAACCGTACAATCAAGATTCCTGGGTCTGCAGGTACTCCAGTGACTTACCTGCATACAGAGGTGGCAATGGCTGTATATTAAATATCCATTAGACATCTCTCAATGGTCTTAAGAGGTTGTCACCCATACCAACTCCCCTGACTTCCAAAGCAAAGGGATTTGCCTTTAGTCAACATCGTAATGTTCGCTGTGGGTCAGTTTCAACTCTCTAGTTAGCTTATAAACTCCTTCCGACCAGTGATGCTGGGCCATATATCAAATTGGCACCTTGCTAAAAATTCTTCTTCATTACTTATCAGGAGAGAAGGGCATCAGAAAGTTGAACTTCATACCTTCTTTATTGTTGAATTACTGAGACAGTGAGTAATAAAAACTTTTTTTTTTTCTTTTTTCTTTTCAACAAGGTAAACAGAGAAACCAAAGAGATGAAGGTAAGAAAAAGAAGTCTATGTTCAGGAAGTTATGACTTCTGCCTTTTAAATGTTCCTCTAGTTTTTGAATAATAGAGTCAAGAATGTGAGAGTGAATAGTATACCAAAAAAAAAAATCTTCGTACTAAATTTATAAGATGTCGTAGCCTGGGGCCAGCAGATGACATAGCAGTTAGATCACTGGACTCCCTCATGGCCAGTTGTGTACCTGGTGGCTTGAAACTCATACTGGGTGCATGTGTGTGCATGCCCAAAATCCTGAGAGGGGAATGGAAGAGAAGGGATTATGGTGTGACCATCCCCTCTGGGGGGTGATTTCTCACTTTCCTTCTCACTGACTCTGTCTCTCTGCGCCTTAAGGCAAAACAAAACAAAACAAAACAAAAACAAAAACAAAAAAACCTCTTAAAAATAAAAAAGATACTGTAGCCTTTGTTTTCTCATGTTACAAATATTGATAGTGGGTAAATTTCTATAAGTTTATGTAAAATATAAAAGTTTAAATCAGGTCTGGGGAACCAGCAGATGGCATAGTGGTTATGTCGCTGGACTCCCACATAACTGACCACGATTAGAGTCCAGATCCAGTGGCTTCATGCCACTGCGTGCATGCCCAAGATTCCAGGAGGAAAATGGAAGCAAAGGAATTGAGGCATGGCCATCCCCCCCTTGGGGGCGATTTCTCACTTTTCCTCTCACTCTTTCTGTCTCTCTTCTGAACGAGCATGTATCTTAAGGCAACCTCAAAAAACAAACAAACAAACCCCAAATAAACAAATAAAAAGAACAGATCTGGGTCTGTAACCTAGTGGTTAAGGGAGCCAGATCCCAAATGGCTGACCATGGTTTGAATCATGGTCTGAGTGGCTTGAAAAACATATCGAGTGCGTATGTGTGCATATTCAAAATCCCAGTGGGGCAGAGAAATGGAGGAGAAGGGATTGAAGCATGACCACTTCTCATTGGAAGCAGCACCCCTGCCATGAGTGCATGTACCTTTCAGCAATTAAAAAAATAAGAAATTTGAATTAAAATATATATAAATTTGACAGGACCAGCAGTTGGCATAATGGCTATGTCACTGGATTCCCAAGTAGTTGACCGTGGTTCAAGTCTTGGATCCAGTGGCTTAAACTCATGCTGGGCGCATGTGTGTGTGCCCAAGATCCTAAGAGGAGAATGGAGGAGACTGATTGTGGCATGGCCATCCCCCTTTGGGGGTGATTCTCGCTTTCTGTCTCTCTGTCTTTCTGGCGAGTGCATGCTCCCTATAGCAAAAAAACTCTCCAAAAAAATATCATGAAAAACATATATATACACACACACATATATAAACTTGAAACTAAAATCAAGTTAAATCTGGTAATATTTAGGCAAACTCAAGAATTCCAGGGGGAAACATTCATGAACTATATGTGTCTGGACACTATAAATATTACTCTATTAACTTTGTGGGTGTCAGGCATGGCCCACTCACTCCAGCAGCCATTTCATATGTGCAGGTTACCAGTGTTTAGCCTGATGGGTAAAGATGGAAGACTTAGGAGTGGGAGAGCTCATGGAGGCCAAAAGAATGTCAATTGGCTATCTATCTATCTAGTCAGAATTTTTATTTGTAAAATTCTTGTTCCTCACTATGTGAGGTTTAGGTATCTGTGTAGTAGTAAAATATCTTATTTCTTAAGCATCTAGGGCAGTATCAGTTGACTATACAGAAAATGTAACAGCCCTCCAGGCTCTTTCTAGTAAAAGTCGGTTATCAGTGGACTAGAGGAGAAGGAAAGGAAAAGGTGCTTAGGTAAAACCCTAAAATAAGGTATCAGGCCTTCATCCATTGCCAATACGTTTTCCAGAGTATAGCGAAGTTTCTTCGGCTTTGTTTTGTTTTGGATATTGTAAGTTACTTGGCTGCTCTGTATTGACTTGGCTTCATTTGACTTAACAGGTTTGTCAATGCCTTACTAGGTGGATTCAAGCAGATAAAATGCAAACCAGAAAATAACGATACGCTTGCCTTGTCTTAAGGAATGAGAGCAACAGGACTGGGCCATGCCAAACCATGCCTCCTTTTCTAGACTCTTTATAAGCTGTGAAGTGGCATGATGCAATGCGAATGTCTGGACAAGTGTCCCTTTTGTTGTTCTCAAGGGGGTTATGTCCTGGATTTGTTCCTTTGCAAACTCTTTGCAGTTTACATAGCTGCAGAGACTCAGGGCCTTGGCAGGGGCACAGGTTTTTATCTGTGAGTTTACCCTCTCAGAATGGCAGGCAGTTGGTGTATGGATAAATGGTGTCCTTTTTTTTTGCCTGTGGTTAACCTTGCCTTTCTATAACTTACTTCTTTTTTTAGTGACAGAAGAAAATGTTGTATATGAGCGCTACCTTTGTGAAAGAGATAACAAGGCAAGATCATTTCTGGATTTCTTCTTCCTCCTTGATCTTCCCTTTGACCCACTCTTCCCCTGATTCACTTATAGCTTTAAGTATTAGAGCATTGGCTGTGTTCTTTATGTTTTTGTGTGAAGAATAATAATACCACAGATCCTCCTAAAAACTGTGAAGCAAGTTAAGAGAACCTGTGGGCTAGCAAGTGGCATGGAGGTTAAGGCACTGGATCCCAGTTTGAGTCTCGGACCCGGCAACTTGAAAAGCACACATGGCATGCATGCGTGTGTGCCCAGATTCCTGAGAGGAAAATGGAGAAGGGATTGGGTGTGGCTATCCCTGCTTGGGGGGGCGGGGTGATAGGGTGAACTCTTACATTTCTTCTCTTGCTCTTTCTCTCTCCCTGGTGCGTCCATGAGCTTTATAGCAAAACTTAAAAAGAAAGAGAGAGAGAGAGAGAGAGAGAACATGTGTGTTCTCTAGGTTTCTGGGTCATTTTCCCTGAGACACATTACAGACGTACCGTAAATACTTTGGCCAATAGCAGAATTAGAGTCATCTTGTGCAGAAACTCTGGAGACCTCCCTGAGAACACTGGGCATCCGTATTCCCATGATTGGAGCTGATCGAAGCTGGGTGGGTCACAGTGTCAGGACTGTTGTACATACTTGCTCGCTTGTGCTCTCTCTCACACTCACAGAAAAAATGAATAAATAATCTTAAAAAAAAAAAAAAACTTTCAGTGCCTTGGCCATCTTTGATTCCACAAGTTTTGAAATTTCTTGACTCTACGTTCTGAAGCACCTAGATTTCCGGCAGAGAATGACCTCCAACTTTCCTCAACACTTGTGAACCTGGAGGAGAAAAAAATCCTTGAACACCTGTAATAACCATTCTCTGGATGATGGCCAATACCCTTTTTCCCCTGTAAAATACACCCTCTTATTTTATTCAGAGTAATTATTTGGATATTAAGTATTCAGCAATTAGAAATAGGATGAAGGGTGATAGAATCAAGGATTTTTATTTATTTTTTTAGTAGCAGACAAAATGAGAATAGTTTAAAGGAAAAACTGTTGACCTAAAGATATCCTCTGGGCCTTGGAGTGCAGGATTCCAGCAGGTTTTTTAAATTTCTTTTTTCTTTCAAGTTTCTTTCTTCCTTTCTTCCATGAGCAAGACAGAAAGAGAAGTATCACCCCCAACAGGGACTTTCTGATTGACCCCTAACTTCAGCCAGCCCTGGACCGTGGGTATGCATGTACCTGGAATGTTTAGGGAGGTCTCAGACACAAACCCAGAGCCTTCTCATTTGGGTCAGCCTTGCAGAGTGTTGCATTACTACTGTGCTGCTGTCTGGCCTTGCCAACGATTTTAAGCACCAAAATTGTTCCTGAGAGTTTTAGTGTACTGTGCCACATTATGATCTTTTATTTTCATATTAAGGACCTAGAATTTTAAAAATCAATTTTTATTTTGTATATTTGAGAGTATATTTAAGAGTATATTTGGAGCTAGCAGGTGGCATGGTGGTTAAAGCACTGGCCTCTCACATGGCTGACTGTGGCTTGCTTTCTCACCCCTCCCCCACTTCTCTCTCTGGCCATACTAATGATGATGATTATGATGATGATGAACAAAATTCAATAAAATAACTTTTAAGAAAAGAATATTTTTAGATAAAACAATCTCAAAAATGTTAATACTTGTAGAGTACATTTTAGTTACTAAAATAATTATCCTGTGTGTAGTAACCTATCATGACAATGTTAACAAATGAACTGTTGTATTAATCAGTTTGAAATAATATCAAATGCAGATTTCTTAAAAATTTTTTTTATTATTATTATTATCATTTTTCAGTTTGACCAGAAAGAGAAAGAAAGTGAGAAAGCAAGCTGACAAGTCCAGGACTTGAACCATAGTCAGCCATTTTAGAGTCTAGCACCTTAACCTCCACATCACCTGCTAGCCCCCAATGCATATTTCTTAGGAAAAATGAACATTTCTTTGCTCAGACAGCTAAGGTGCTTTCTGATGATCTTGTATACAAAATCTAGCTTCCCATTTCCTGAGTTTGCAGTAAGATTAGGCTATTCTCCCAATGGCTGTCTCTCCCCCTCTTTTAGCATGTGTTTTTAATGGTGTTTTTGCATTTTCCCAGCCTAGCCACAGTGATTGGCCCAAGGTACGGACATGTGACCATGGAAAACCCAATCAGAGTCTTTCCTCAGTATTTTTTTTTTCAAACAGACCAAAAGGAGCTCTTTCCTGACTGACTATGAAGAGAGAGGGGTGTGTGCCTGGAATCCCGTTAGTTATGTTCTCTAGCAATGAGAGGAATTACCGTGTAGAAATGACAAGTCAGTTTATAAAAACTGGAGTCCTTAGTTTTCTTCAGTAGTCAATAAATTCCCTAAGGTACACCAGTTTGTGGTTCTGTTTTCTACAACCAAACGTCCTAGTTAATTCATTTCCTACGTGTCAGATATTTTGCATTATTATTTCTTGTATTTAGAAGCCTAGATCATAGATGTCATTATCCCTGTTCCATAATTGTGGAATTTGAGCTTCAAGGAGTGAATACTTTGTCCAAGGTCACATGGTTAGTAAGTGGCAGAGATGGTATTTAAAGCTAGCCTCACTGACTTTGAAGTTCATCTTCGGTAAAAAAAATAATAATAATAATAATAACCTTAGTGCATTATTGTTTTTGATGTCATAAAATGTAAATAAAATGAAACTTACCATTTTAAACCATTTTAAGTGTATAATCCAGTGGTATTAAGTACCTGCACATTGTACAACCTTCAGCACTATCTATTTCTGGATTTTTTCATCTGAAGCTAAAACTCTGTACTCGTAAATAGTAACTTCTCTTTCCTCTCCTTCATAATCCCTGGTGACCACTGTTTTACTCTATGAATTTGTCTACTCTAGGTACCTCATGTAAATGGAATTATTTGTCCTTTTGTGGCTGGTGTATGCCATTAAGCATAATGTTTTCAAAGTTCATCTATGTTGTAGCATGTATCAGTTTCCTTCCATTTTAAGCTAATATCCCATTGTATGTGTATACCACATCTTGTGTATTTATCTCCTGGTGGACATTTGGGTTGTTTCCACCCTTTGGCTGTTGTGAAAATGCTGCTGTGGGCAAGGCTGGACAAACGTCTATTCAAGTCCTAACTTTAAGTTGTCTTAGGTATATACTCAGAAGTGGAATTGCTGGGTCATATACTAGGTATATGTTCAATCTTTGAGACATCTCCATGTTGTTTTCTATAGGGGATGCACCATTATACAGTCCTACCAACTCGGCACAGGTGTACTGTTGTACTGTTTTTTTCCACATTCTCTGCAACTCTGGGCTTTGGGTTAATAGCCATTCTCATAGGTATGAAGTAGTACCTCCTTGTAGTTTTAATTTGCACTTATGATCTTTTTTTTATTGTATTTAACTCTATGTGCTTATTTGTTTTAATATGAACAAAGGGGGAGGGAGAGAGAAAGAGAAAGAGAGAGAGAAAGTAAGAAAGTAAACTGCTAGGTCCAGGACTTGAACCATGGTCGGCTATGTGGGAGTCCAGCGCCCTTAACCACCATGCCACCTGCGGGCTCCTGCACTTACAATCTTTTAACTGCAACACTTTTATGTATTCTCTTGGGAGGCTCAGGTGCCCAGAGCTGTCCTCATCTGTTCTATCTCCTCTGTTTAGAGCATTAAATCTAGTTGGCTAGACTCAGAACTTGTCAGTTTACCTCTAAACTTCTTAGCTAAGAGACTGGTGTCTTCTTTACTTTCTCTGCCAAAGCATGTTTCTGCCCACCCCCCCCCCTTTTTTTTTTTTTGAAGTCACTTGACCTCATCAGAATGAGATAGAACAGAAGAGTAAGCACTCCCCCCAGGGCATGGTCATGCTGCAATCCCTTCTTCTCTCCTTCATTTCAGGACTTTGGGCATACATGCCTTGTGTGTATCTTTTTCTTTTCTTTTTTCTTTTTCTCTTAAGGTTTTTGCCATAGGGCATGTGCACCCACCAGAGAGAGACAGAGAGGGAAAGTGAGAAATGCCCCCAGGGGGTATGGCCATGCTGCAATCCCTTCTTCCTTCTCCTCTCAGGATTCTGGGCATGCACATATACCAGGTGGGATTTTTCAAGCCACTGGGTTCAGAGATTGAACCACGGTTGGTCATGTAGGATATCTTAACCACTGTGCTGCCTTCCGGCTCACCTTATGTGTTTCTTAAACTGGTGAGTCTGGAACTCAAACCACAGGGTCAGCCATGTGCTATCCAGCTGCCCCAACCCCCAGGCCATGGAGCTGGCTTGTGCCTACTCTTCCTTGTGTTTAGAAACAACTCATCTTTTCGTTAAAATCATCTCAAAGTAACCAACCCTAATCTAGATATCATTTTATTCTTGAGCAATAAGGAACACTTAGTATTGGGCTTAGCTGTATATCCTTTTCCATGTTTTCCAAGTAGGTTTATCTTATCCACTTTTGGTTTGTAAATTCCTGAAGGAAACAGGTTTTGGGCACCTTTCTGTGGTGATCCTGTTATACCTATCGTTCAGTGATCACTGTGCAGTGGACACTTAATAAAAGTGGGTGATGACATTTGTGATTTATTATTTTCTCTTCTAATGTTTTTCTCGTGCTTATGTGGATGTCAAAAAGCAAGTTCTAGTTTCCTTATCTGTTCTGCTTCCTTCTTACATGAAGTTTCCTCTGTAGAACAGTTTCTCAGTGTGTTGTCTTGGGACAAAGGCTTAGTTGTGCTCAGTGAAGTAGACATTTCAGTGCTCTGTTTCCTTTCTAGCAGTGTGCTGGATTGGTTGGCAAACATTTATTCCAAATCCCAATTTTGGGGCAGAGACATTTTTTAAAAAGCTGTTCATGTTTAGAAACATAAATATCCTACTGTAGCCTGCTCTCTGACCAGTCTCAGATCAGCTGGTCTGTTGGCCATGTTGTACCATTCAAAAAAAAAAGTCTGAGGATGATCAAGCTTCCTGTTCTGTGGATTTTTGAATGATAGTAATTAGGGTCTCATGTTTACAGACAGAAAGCTAGCATTGGTCTTTCAGCCTGGGTACTTTCTATTTCAGTTGGTAATTAGTAGTAAAAAGAAAGAAAGGAAAGATAGAAAAGAAATGACCATAGTTTACTTGATACTGACTCATTTGGGGAGTAGAGAAAGTGGCATACAATATCTGCAATTCCAGTTTTATCCAGACCAAAGCAACTACACTGACTGTAATAGGGCCCTTTAATTTTTCTTCCCTCATTCAAATTTACTAGATAAGAGCAATGAGAGTCTAGAAGCCATAAGAGTGGTGACGGGGAGGGAGTGATGAAGTAGAATAGCTCCAGAGAGGACAGAGAAAGATGAGACCACAACCCCAACCATAGCACTAAAGCAGAACTATATATTCTTCAAAGTGCTGTGTGTATGTGTATGTGTCTTGTGATTTAAGGTTAACTTCGAGCCATTATTAAACACCAACTGTTGGATCACCTACATAGTACTTATCAAGAGAGTTTATTTATTGATCTGCTGAGTCCAATAGCCTGTGCTCTAGTTAGCATTTGCTAGAGTGTCCCTCCTTCCCTCTCTCTCTGGTTTTGCTATGCCTGGGAAAGCTGGTTTTATATTATTCAGAAGTTTGAATCACGCAGTCCCGAGTCACTGGCCCCATTAAAGGGGGCTTTCTCTCTTGTCTTCAGAACAGACCTAGCATGGAGCCAGATGGTTCCTGTCTGCTGCCTTGAGTCAATGCAGTTCCTCCCACAGACGGGAGCCCTTTTGCCCTCTTTCCTCCCCAGGCCCGCCCCACTTTCTACCCCCCACCACTGGGCCTCTCTGTTTTGTCGCTAGAAATAATCTTTTATTGCCCAGTTGTTCGGAAGTGACCTTTTGCCCTTGATTAGATAGCACCAGGCTCTATCACCAGATTGCTTTTGAGCTGGCAGTTGCTTTTTTGTATCGGCTGATCCGGTGTCAGGGAGAACAATGCAAGGCTTTGCAAAATTTTAGTATAGCTCAGGCCTCAAGTAGAATAGGTGGGGGTGGGGGAGGTTGGGGGTTATATAAAGCAGCCTGGTGGATCCCGGTTGCAAAAATACCACTCCTTTAGTACACTGAAGGATAAATGGCATATTTTAAAGTTTACTTGTATATATTTAATTTGTTCTTGTTTAATAATTATGCATTTCAGATGAATCGGAGAGCATTCCAGGGTTTCAGTCTCTATTATTAAGTATATAAATATACTTTTAAAAGGACTGGTGTGTATAATCTTAAACACAATATTAATCAAATGGTTAAATTTTTTAGAGAGCAATTTTCCAGATGATCCCAATTATTCTAAGTCACAAGTGCAATAAACCATGTAACAGGGAATGTGATGAATCACTGAAGAGGAACTCATTTCTTTTTTCTTTATGAGAGAGAAGGAAAGGAGAGAGACAGAGACAGGTGTTTCTTTTAAGAGTTTTTTGTCATAGGCTGTGTGTGCTTGCCAGAGAGACAGAGACAGAGAGAAAGTGTAAAATCCCCCCCCAAGGGGAGGGGCAAGCCACAATCCCTTCTCCATTCTCCTTTCAGGATTTTGAACATGTACGCACGTGTACCTAGTGTGATTTTCAAGCTGCTGGGTCTGGGACTTGAGCCACAGCCGGCTATGTGGGAGTTCGGCACCTTAACCACCGTGGCACCTGCTGGCCCCAAGGTATTTTGACAGGGTCTATGTCACAATTCTCTTGCCCCAGCCTCCCGAGTTATTAATAACTAGAAAGCAGGCTCATGCAATCAGACCCATTGTGTTCAGGTTGTTTTTACCTGAACCCATCCTCAGCCTTCTGAGAGGTGGTGCTACCTGCGGGGCACTGCGGCCGAACCTCTTTTTTTTTTTTTTCCCTTGCTAGAGGGACAGAAAGAAGAGAGACAGAGATAGTTTATTTATTTATTTATTTATTTTAAAGATTTTTTTTTTTTTTGCCGTAGGGGGTGGGCACTTGCCAGAGATTTTTTTTTTTTTTTTTTTTTAACATGTGCTGCTTTGTGGAGTTGGGGGGAGTGAGAAAGCAGCCCTCTCATGGGGGATGGTCATAGCACAATTTCTTCTCCTCTATCCTCCTTTCTGGATTTTGGGCATGTGTGCATACACATACCTGGTGTGTTTTTCAAGCCTCCATGTCTGGGACTTTAACCACACACTCAGCCATGTGTCATCCAGCTGCCTTAAACACCATGCCACAGGCTGGCCCTGGGCTTCATCTTTTATTTAAAAAAATTTATTTTAAACATCTAAACTTTTGAAGTTTTCTAGTCCTGAACTTATGTGGGGAAAATTATTTTCTTACCCAACCACTACCTTCCCAGCTCATGCAACCCTAAATTTTTATTGTAGGTGACTCTTGGTGCTAAGGGCCACTCTGTTTCTCACTCTTGGCCTGCCTGTAGTGGTGGCTTGAAGCGAATGCAACCACTCTGCTGTATTTTGGGTGGTGAGAGTCCATTTATTGTTTCATAGGTTTATGGTGTTGGGAGATAACTGAGAGGCTCTCATGATGGCTTTCCAGTCACGCACAGGGACATATTTGATATACAACGTGGGAAGCGTGTGCACCAGCTCTTACCACAAAGGAAGTTAGAGATGCAAAGGGCAGGGTGAGTAAGTCTTACCAGTTCCACCTTACAGCCAAAGCAGCACAAACTCAGTCATGCAAGTGTTCTAGAATGTTGTTTTCCATGTCGAAGGATGACTGTTTCATAAATATTATATCTGTGTGGGTGTCCCAAAGAAAACAGATTGGTGTGTTTTACCATTTTCATTTCTCATTATTTGTGTTATTCAGGTTAAATATATTTCTTTCAAAAAAACGACATGCTAAACTTTCCCCTAATAATTTTTTTAAAAAGATTTTTGCCCTAGGGCATGTGTACTTGCCAGAGAGACAGTGAGAGGGAAAGTAAGAAATCACCCTCCAGGGGGAATGGTCACAATTCCTTTTCTTTCATTCTTCTACCAGGATCTTAGACACTCACACACATGCGCCGGGCCGGATTTATAAGCCACCCGGTCCAGGACTTGAACTGCAGTGGACCACTGTGAGTCCAGTGATGTAACTGTTACGCCCTGTGCTGCCCTCCCCCCCCCATAATAATTTTGAGAATATAGTGATGTATGTGCCTCCATGTCTCAAAAGGGCATTGAATATTGTTGTTTGACAGTGTTAGCAGACGAGATAAACAGTGTGCCAAATAATTTGCCATTTGCTGGGTTTCCTCGGTTGAGCCCAAGTAATGGAAAAATGGCCAAGGGAAGATCAATACTGAGACATCACTTAATGAGATAAAAACATGCCATTTCAGTGTTCATAGATTTCTTTTGGTTTCAGTCCATCTTCCTGCTTGCAGAGGCAAATCTCCCTATTTCTGTACAGGAGTGATGCTAACATTTGAGTTATATAAATAAATATACATAAAAAATGTATATAAAATATATGAAAAAATATTTTTTGACATCTTTCTTTTTTAAGAGAGAGCTTTTTCTATAAGGTGTGTGCACTCGCAGGAGAGACAGAGAGGGACAGAGAGACAGACAGTGAGAAATTACCCCCATTAGCCATTACACAATCTGCTAGTCCCAACATTTGAGCTATGAAAAATCATGAAATGGTTGGAAATTCTTTTATTTCATTTTTCCGGAGAAAGAAGTCTTTCGCTCTGGTACTCTTCTAAGGATTGGTCAGACTACCCAATGACAAGGGAGGATATTGAAGTTTCCTTTAGGGCCTTTGGGTGGGTTGCAATGGAAATGCCCAATCTGTTTATCAGTGTGGCTTACAGACAACAGGAGACTGGGTCATAGCAGTGCTTATTTTGTTTTGTTTAAATACCTCCAGTATGAAATAAGAATGCTCTTCTTTTTATTTAATGAAAGTACAGAATAGTAAATTCTTTATGAGAAGAATGTAGCTTATACCTGAACTTGGAAAAGAGTAGAGAGTCTAGGACTGAGGAGACCACAATTCTTCTGTTGATCATTGCTATAAGGGGCTACAAGCTCTCTCTGAATTTCAAGTTTTTAAAGTACCTAGTGAGATGCATATGATATTTCTGGCAGCAAACACCACCACTACAAAAAGAAAACAAGCAAACCAAAACACTGTAGCTAAGTTCAAGCCAACACAGGTTTGCTATCTTTTAAAAAAGAATTACAATACGTATTTAATTTTATTGGTTTTTATTATTATTTTTTTTAATTTGCTAAGGGCAAATGTACTCACTAGAGAGTGATAGAGAAAGAGAGGGAAAGTGAGAAAGCAAGCTGCCAGGTCTGGAACTCGAACTGTGGGAAGCCATGTGGGAATCCTGTGCCTTAACCACCATGCCATCTGCTGGCCCCCACATTTGTTATCTTAACTATTAACATATTAGCATAGCAATACTATAAATAGTTTAAATGTATGTTAAAAATGAAATTCTTTTGTTGCCAATAACCAGAAAGCTGATTTTCTGCATATTTAACATAGCAAGTCTATCTTTTCCTTTATTAAGGATGGCAGGTAGATACAAAAATAAAATGATAATTTCACTGAAAAAGGTAGTAGGAAATTATTGATGGGGGTAACCTGAAGGAGGATATACAGGCATGGTAATAAAGGCCACAGAGCTGATTTGTTAATTAATATGCATATTATCATAAAATCATTGATGTAAGGCAGAATAAATTTTTCAATTAGGAAGAAAGTTAACTTTTTTTTTTTTTAAGAGAGATTTTCACTATGGGGCACATGTGCTAACTGGAGAGGCAAAGAGAGACAGACAGAAGGCAACAAATCTCTCCCTAGGGGGGAAGGCTATGCCACAATTCTTTCTCCTCCATTCTCCTGTCGGCATCTTGGGCATGCACGCACATACACCTGGAGTGAGTTGATT
>NW_006159859.1:5215939-5265140 GCF_000334495.1 Tupaia belangeri chinensis
CACGCACACGCGCCCGGCGTGAGTTTTAAGCCACCGGGTCCGGGACACGAACCGCGGTCGACTACGTGGGAGTCCAGCGACAGCCATTACGCTAACTGCTGGTTCCCCCAACTGGAGTGAGTTTTAAGCCACCAGGTCCAGGACTTGAAACACGGTTCAACATGGGAGTCTAGCAACATAACCTTTATGCCATCTGCTGCTCCCATGTATTCTTAAAAATTGAAAATAGGGGCCAGCAGGTGTTAGAGTGGTTACGGTGCTGGTCTCCCACACGGCCAACCATGGTTACAGTTCCAGACCTGGTGGCTTGAAAATTACACTGGGCACATGTGTGTGCATGCCCAAAATCCCAACAGGAGAATGGAGGAAAAGGGACTGTGTTATTGTCATCTCTGTGGGGTCTGATTCCTCACTTTCCTTCTCTCTGTTTCTGTTTCTCTCACATGCTCTATGGCAGAAATCTAAAAAAATAAAATTGATTAGTTAAAAGTAAAAGGATGAATTAAAAATAAAGTCACGGGGACCAGCAGATCGCATAATGGTTATGTCACTGGACTTCTACATAGTCAACTGTGCTTTGAGTCTTGGACCCCAGCTTAAAACTCACACCAGGTGCATGTGTGTCCATGCCCGAAATCCCAAGAAGAGAATGGAGGAGAAGGGATTGTGGTGTGGTTATCCCCCTGGGAGGTGATTTCTCACTTTCTGTCTCTCTGTTTCTTCAGAGAACACACATGACCTATAACAAAAATATCTCTTAAAAAAATAAAGTCATGGTAAAGTGTCACCTGGAAATGACTGTCCTCAGTCAATTAATTTTGGCAATTACTCTTGTCATAAAGTGAACAAGAAATGTGTTTTATTTTAGTATTAGCCAATACTTCTAATATTTAATGTTACCTATTCCACCCTAATATTTGTGTTTTCTTCCCTTCACTGAAACGAGATTCTCTAAATTTCTTGAAATTCCTTTTACTGGCACAATTCCCGGTCTCTTAATCTTCAGCCATCTGATCCTGGCTTTGGGGACACCAGGGTCTCCATGCCTCTGTGTACAACTCAGCCTGTAGTGTCAGGAGTCTTTCTTTAGCACTGTACTTTCTATAATCTTTTAATGTTGGCGACTTCCAAAGTCCCCATCCTTGTTTTATGTCCCTTTTCTCTTTATCTTTATTCACAGATAAAGTTCATTACCATCTTAACGCGAATGACTGAGCTTTTTATCACCACGTGGCTCTTCCAAGTGCCCTGTAGGATAGTCCTGCTCAGATTTTACTGATGACCAAAATAAAACATCACTAAAATTAAACTTAGTATTTCCCACAAGAGCCTTTTCTTACCCATGTCATCATTTATTGGGGTCACTCCACAAAGGAGGTTAACTATCTTGCTTAATAGAGGTAGGAAAGAAAAAAACAAACAAGCAAGCAAAAAACTCAGCACAAACTTGTTGGATGAACCAGCCTCAAAAGATTGTGGAGGACTTCTTAAGCAATAAAACATAGGGATAGTGGAAAAGAGATTCTTTGGTGGAACATGTTCCAAATAATACCCAAAAGAACACAGATGGGGGAGAGGGGTCTAGCAGGTGGCATAGGGGTTAAGGTGCTGGATTCCCACATAGTCGCCTGCAGTGTGAGTCCTGGACCGAGCAGCTTGAAACTTATGCTGAGTACATGTGCATGCATGCCCAGAATCCCAAGAGGAGAATGGAGAAGTGATTGCAGCATGGCCATCCCCCATGGGGGGTGATTTCTTGCTCTCTGTATCTCCAGTGAATGCACACACTGTATAGCAAAACTCTCTCATTGAAAGGAAGGAAGGAAGGAAGGAAGGAAGGAGAGAAAAAGGAGAAAGGAGAAAGGAATGTCAGACTTTATTCAGACCCTGGTTGGACCACTCACCATGTGAAGCTCTCTGCATCTCAGTTTCCCCTTTTTCAAGAGTTTTGCTCCCTAACTTTTGTAGTTAAGAAATAAGATATGCAAAAACAACATGAAGTACTAAGTGACGTAAACAGAGGGTAATTACACTATAGTGATCATGCTGGGATTTGTGGTTGCCGTCATCACAATGAGAACACTCATCCCATAGCTATAGTTAAGTGTTTCTTTGCAGTTCATTTGTTTACTGCCTTTCTCCCCTAAACTGTAAACTCCATAGGGTAGGTACCATGTTTGTTTTACCAGTCATTGTAATCCTGTTCGGTGGTACAGTTTCCAACTGTGAAAGACACTCAATAAAAATTTGTTGGATGGATGGATGAATAGAATATAATAACCCCAAGAGCATTTGCTTTGTGAAATCTAAAAGGGTATCAGAAAATGCATACACCATTCTTTCTGAACATTAATGCTGATAGAATTTCCTAAACCTTCGATCCAACTTAATTTTTTTAGAGACAGTTTGAACATATCTGGTTGTCTACTCTACCAGGTTATACAAAACTAGAAGCTGATGTCTGGAGTTGATGATGAGGAATTGGAAGGAGGGACTGTCACTAGCAAGAAGGGAGAGCTGACAACTGAAGAGTGAGCTCGGAAATCGGGAAATTGCTGTAGAAACTTTGGGACCACTTAATACAGATGAAGTGGAATGGCATGTTCACGGGTTTTGTGAACTCTGCACATCCCATCAATGCTTGGTGTTGTGAATAGGGCAAGTAGCTCACCCACTCCAGGCCATGGGGCCATTGCATGGTTAACATTAGTGATGGTGGTCATTCCTGAACCATCAAGAAAAATTAATTGTTCCCTTTTCTTAATGACATGGGCAAATACGTAGGTCAATTTAGATCTAGAAGGTTTTCTCTCAAAAATGATCAAAATAAAGTTGAAATGCCTGATTTTATTTTAATAATATTGGTTATGTAAAGAATTATTTTATTCACTGAACCAGTGAC
The DNA here is from genome assembly GCF_000334495.1 of Tupaia belangeri chinensis. Taxonomy (NCBI): domain Eukaryota; kingdom Metazoa; phylum Chordata; class Mammalia; order Scandentia; family Tupaiidae; genus Tupaia; species Tupaia belangeri. The sequence goes on from NW_006159859.1 coordinate 5,218,842, forward strand.
CTTTTAAAGATATATACAAATCAACCAGATTTTAAAAGTTAGGGAATTACATTTGCACTATATTAAGACGCCGTCAGGACCGGCTCAGTAGCACAGTGATAATAGGCCGCTCTCATGCAGCTGGTTCCATATGGAAGACTGTGGGTTTGGTTCTCCCTGGTGGGTCTGTCTACACCGGGCACTCATGCCCATGATGCCGGATGGCTGGGAAGGCTGAAGGTCATCACAGTGTGAGACCCTGTTGAGGGTACTTGTTTCTCTTTCCCATGAACTAAATAAATTCAACACTCTTAAGGTCTTGAAATGCAGATGCTGAAAAAATCAGAACTACTATATTAAAAGAATCATCTATTGTACTAAGTCAAGCTAGTCAGTTTCTTAACTGGCCTAAATTTGTGATGCTTTATTTTTGTCCTAACATTATATTCCCTTGGTATCTGAATTATACCTTAATAATAAGTTAGTCCTTTATGATGTTAACTGCATTTTAATGGTGCTAGGTAGCTAGATTTACGTTTTCATAGGGGGAATGGGATTTTTGTTTTTGTTTCTTTAGATTGATACTCACAAGTGGCATATTTTGAGAGCTCAATGAAAATTAAAAATTTTGATTAAAAAAAATAGTATTGAGCATACTCTATGAACCCGATGGCCTTGGAGACAGATGATTAATAAGATGATACCCTTTTTCTCAGGGAGCAAATGTTTTTGTTTTTTGGTAGTTTTGCTATAGGGTGTGTGTTCTTGCCAGATAGACATAGAAAAGAAAAAAAAGAGGGAAAGTGAGAAAGGATTCTGGGGGTGGTGGTGGTGACCACACCACAAATATGTCTCTTCCATTCTCTTCTCAGGATTTTGGGCACACACGCCCAGTGTGAATTTCAAGCCACTTGGTCTGGGACTCAAACTGCAGAGTTGACCATGTGGGATCCAGCTGCCTTAACCTTCATGACACCAGTTGTCCCCATATAATGATTATTTTTAATCGCCAGGGGTTGTGCAAGCTCACCAGAGAGACAGAGAGAGAGAGAAAGAGAAAGAGTTGCCTAATGGGGCATGATCGCATCACATTCCCTTCTCCTCCATCTCTCCCTCCTTGAGGGATTTTGGGTACACACATGTGGTCCCTTCATATCTCTGAAGCTTCTGGGGGCTGTTCGGACTACAACTGACGTTGTGGGATCTGGCTCCTTCAACCTCTGGGCCATGGGACCAACCCTATAAAGATGTTTTTCAAAAATGAAAATGTTCTGCCAAGTTTATAATTACTACGTTCTTCTAAATTAAGAAAAAAAGTAAGAATCCATGTATAGTTGGGTAGAAAAAAATTCAGGTAAATGTACTTGTAGAAAAAGACATTTTTATTAAAAATTTCTTTATGCATTTACTTAGTACACTTAATTTTAATTTTTCTTTGTTTAAATCTTCAAAATAGATAAATTCAAAGTAGGTGAAACTTGTTAAAAGGTTGTTCAAAGTAAGCATTCTAAATTTTTTCAAGGGTTAGGTTTTGATGTTCTGAGTTATTGTAATCCAGTAAATCAACCAACAAAATGAAACCATTCAGAATGGAACAAATCGTGTCTGATTGAATGATAATTTTCTAACAGGTAAAAAAAAGGTTTGAATATCAAGTAGTTGATACTTCCCTCACTATCAGATTGAGGAACCCACACATTACCATTTCAGGGGAATTGTCAGTACTGCTGTCATCATGGATAGCTAGAAAAAGACCTGATTCAAAGATGTGTCCATAGTGTCGCTCATCATTAGTAATTTGTATGTCCGGTAAGTAGACATGAACAGAAGTGACTGTCACTGATACTTTGTCCTCTTCAGTTCTCTCTTAGCCCTTACTCTTTCTTAAAATCTCCTCCAAGGGGTGCTGGTCTGTTGGAGCACCTGTGCCCTATGGCAAAAATCTTACCAAAAGAAAAGATTTAAGAGCACTATTATGAGTATGGTATATAACCAAAGCTATATAATGAGGCACATTCATAATCTTGAATTGTTTTTATCAAACAGGAGAAAAAAATAAATGAGCTAAATATTTTATTTAAAAATAATTAATGTTTAAATATTTAATATTTAAAAATTATTCAAAAATAATGTCATTTTGTAGTAAAACTACTGTTTTCTTTCCCCAAAGGCTGTTATTAAATTTGGCCACTGGGAGGATGAGCAGGTGGCATGGTGGTTAAGGGTGCTGGACTCCCGCATGGCCAACTGTGGTTCAAATCCCAGACCTGGCAGCTTGCTTTCTTGCTTTTCCTCTCTCTCTTTCTCACTCTGTACCTCCCTGGTCAAATTAAAATAAATAAATCAATTAAATTAAGTTAAATAAAATACTTCTTTTATAACAATTTGGCCATTGGGCTGCTTATGGCTTGTTGGTTAAGGCAGCTTGATACCACATGGGGGATCAAATAAGTGGTTGAGTCCCAGACCAGTGGCTTGAAAAACACTCTGGGCATGTGGATGTGCATGCTCAAAATCCTGAAAGGAGGAAGAGGAGAAGGGATTGCAGCATGGCCATTCTCCAGGAGGGGTGCTGTCTCACTTTCCCTTTCTCTTTCTGTCCAGTAAGCACACATGCCCTCTGGCAAATGAAAAAAAAAATTGACTATCATTCTTTCTCTTCCTAGCTTCTTTAATGTCAGGAGCCTTGCTGTATTTCCCTGAAATCCAGTCTCTGCTGTTTAATTTTCTCTCTTCTTAATCCAATCTTTCAGGCATGTTTGTATATGGTTAGCCTCAATGATATAAAAACTTTAGGTTTTTAAAAATCAATTAGGGACCAGCAGTTAGCGTAATGGCTATGTTGCGGGACTCCCACGTAGTCGACTGCGGTTCACGTCCAGGTGACTTAAAACTCATACCGGACGTGTGTGCGCACGTGCCCAGGATCCCGAGAGGAGAATGGAGGAGAAGGGATTGCGGCGTGGCCATACCCCCGGGGGGTGATTTCTCACATTCTGTGTCTCTGTCTTTGTTTCTGTCTGGCGAGCGCACGCACCCTATAGCAAAAACCTCTCAAAAAAAAAAAAAAATCAATTGAGGTTAGATACCATCTTGGAATGAATATTGGTTAGCACCACATGCTAATTTACATGAGTTTCAGTCCTGACTCTGTCAGAAGCCCTAAATGATAAAGCATATCCATTCTAACCCAAAAGTCAAGATAAAAATTTAACAATGTAACACTAGAGGGAACATTAGAAAAAAGACAAAGATTTCTTCTACAACTCATTATTTGACATTATTCTATCTGAAGTAGAAATGGGATGTATAAGATATAGAAAAGGGGTCCATTATTATTATTGATGATGATGTGTAACTAGAAAAATACAAGAGAATCAACTTTGGGACACTTAAAATAGAAAATTTCTATCAGGCAGGTAGTGGATCAATCTCTAAATCAGTAGCTCTCTTATCTGACAGCAATTACCACTAAGAAGATACAATGGAAGAAAAGATTTAATCAAGCAAAGTAATAAAATATCTTTACTAGAAAGAGCAGGAAATATAAAGATGTACTTTAGTTCTGGATGGAAAGATTGTAGATGATACAGTTGACAGTTGTTTCTAAATTAACTTGTAGATCTAGTGCATTCCTAATCGCAGTACCAACACAGTTTCCATAGAAACTTGATAGAATTATTTGAAGGTTTGTCTAAAAGACTGAACATGTGAAAATGTCATGACCTATTTTTAAAAGGTTATTATTTTTTCTCTCTCTCTCTTTATTGTCAGAGGGCATATGCACTCGTGAGAAAGAGAGAAACCACTTCCTGATGGGGTGTGATCATGCCACAAGCCCCCTTCCTCCATTTCTCCCTCCTTTCAGGATTTTCAGCATGCAGGCCAGAGTGTTCTCAAGCCAGGAATTACCATGGGGCTATGTGAGATCCAGTTTTCCACGAATACACTTAACTTCTGTGCTATGGGGCTGGCCCACAACTTGTTTTTTTTGGTTTTTTTTTTTTTTTTTAATAATAATGTCTAATGCTTCTAAGAGAACTGACAAAATTTCAGTAGTGTTGAACTGAAAAATATTGGGATAAACAAGTCAGTGGTAAAATTGAGAGCTCCGACAAAGTTCCTCACATTTATAATGATGGTTCATGATTTAAAAAGGAAGCCTAGGATAAAGAATAATTTGGATAAGAGACTTGACCAAGTAGATAGAGATAAAGATAGAGCTTCCCTCTTTTACTATCTATTATAGTAAATATTAGATGAATTCCAACTACAAACATCCTAGATGAAAATATATCTAACTAATTTTTAAATTAGGATGAGCTTTTTTAAACATAAAATCAATGTGGTAAATGCAATAGAATAAATTACCATGAAGAAAAATTGTATAAAAAACAAAGTAAACTGATGAAATGGGAAAAATATTTGCAAAAGCATTACTGTCACAGAGTTCTTTATTTAAAAAAAAGGGGGTGCTATTACAAGTCAGTAAGAAAACTATGAATGACTATTTGACCAACAAAAATTCTATCTTAAACAATGGCAATGGAGAAATTGTGGTGACAGTGAGAATGCAACTGGACCTGTATGGGAAAGGTTCCACGTTCATGTCCCAGGACCTCCCTGAGCATGCCGGGCATGTGTGTGCATTCCTATGATCCAGCTCTACTGGAGGTGGATGGTGGTGTGGGGTCACTGTCTCTTTCTCCCTCTCTCTGTCTTATGAAAGAAAGAAATAAATACACTTGGGGGAAAAAATCTTGATTGCAGTTCTGACCTTACAGATGATCTTCAATAAAAGATGTTTTCTTCTATGAATGATAGGTTCTTGAATTTCACTAACAGTAAAAGGGCAATTTATGTTATTACACTTGTGAGTAGAGAATGGTAAATTACATTCCAGGCTATATTGTGTCCAACTTTGTAGGTGTTACTTCAATTTATGAAAGATCTATCAGGTTGAAATATGGGGTCCCTAGGTGCTAACTTAGGTATGAATAATGAACCTTAAATTAGTTAATTAATTTTAATTTGCCAGAGGGTATGTGTGCTCACCAGAGAAATGGGGGGGGGGATGAGAAATTGTCCACCATGAGGAATGGTCACACTGCAATCTCTTCTCCATCCCTCTCTCCTCTTGAGATTTTGGGCACACGTGTGCATGTACCTGGTGTGTTTCTCGAATCACAAATTTGGTGATGTGGGATCCAGGTGCTCAACCACCATATCATGGAATGGTCCCTGACTTTACTTTTATAATTTCAAACAACTTCATGGAATCATACATTTCTCCATGGATGTGTTGCTTTTTCTTTTGTTTTTTTCCTGGTTTTGCTTTTGGTTGAAACTCAAGATAACCTTGTACCAGACACTTAGACAGATTTATGTGATTTTCATTAATAAAGGACTATAAGTTACATGATTTGAAATTGATAGACTCTTTCAAAACCATGGCCATTGAATGAGAGTGAAGTTGGGATATATTGATTCCATCCTAATCCTCAGTTCAGGACAAGTCTTCACTCCAAGTGTTTTTGTTTCTCCATGGTAGAATTAATTTTTAGTTTTTTAGCCATAGTCAAATATCCAAGAAATTTAAAAATGATCTGTGTCATAGATTAACTACCCTTTATAACTTATATATTTAAATTTGAGTCTATGGGCCAGCTAATGGCATAGTGGATCCTACACTATTGACCATGTGGTTTGAGATTTGGACCCTGTGACTTGGAAAACATGCTGGACACATGTGTGTGTACCCAAAATTCTGAAAGGAGAATGAAGGACAAGAACAAAGGGTTGTGGTGTGGCCATCCTCCCTGAATGGTACTTTTTCAGTTTCTCTCTCATTCTCTTTCTCTGATAAGTACACATGCCCTATAGTCCTCCCCCTCTTCAAAAAAATTGAATCTACAGAGTAGAGACATTTTTTCTTGGACTTCTTTAAGTGATTGTATACACGGAGACCTCTAGAACTTATTTTGTCCTCCCAGAAATCTTTGTATAAGGAATGAGTCTGCGCAGGTCTCCCTTCCTTTGGGAACATGATTCATAGGCCCACATGCGTTGGTTTTGTCAATGAAAGCACACAATTTTGGAGTTGGAAGGCTCATGAATTCTAAGAATCATGTAACGAGTTGAGTGGGCAATCTCCATTTTGGTGAGTGATATGAAAATCTTTAATGGGTATTGGTGGATCTTGAAGCAGCTTGAGACAGACTTCCTCTTCTAGGTGCCTCCACATTTGACTTTGGTATTAGGTACTTTGGTTGGTTACTTTTGTATAGGAAATAGGAAATCAAGAGAAAAATATGATTATGATTCTCTCATCAATTATAGAGGAGACAGGACAAATTGTAGGTGGGGATTGGGCGAATAGGATTAGGTAAAACTTTTTAAAATAAATGAAAAGAAAGTTTGAATGCAACTAATCAGTTTCCAAATCTTTGTCATTTTCTCTTTCTCAACTCTTGTGTTGCTTTTCCTTATAACAAAATGAAAAACAAATCTTTAAAAAGAGCAAAGAAGTAACAGAGAAAAACATTTCTCAAGTGAACTTTTGGCCTTTTTTCAATAGTTGCCTTATTGAGCGTTTAAGGAAATAATTCACTGAAATGTACCACTTTTCTCTTAAATATTCCAAAATTGTATGTATGCGTGCATATGTGTGTGTGTGTGTGTGTGTGTGTGTGTGTGTGTGTGTGTGAGTAATGTCCCTAGGATCAGCTCTATTTGCATTGGTATTTCCAGTGGAAATGTCAAGTGTGACCTTTTTCTTGTTTGGGTGTCTAATCCTATTTTAAAGCCCTGTCACGCCCCCGCGGAGGGTCAGCGCCCTCATGAATAGAACTTCTGCACCTGCTCTCCGTTTCTTCTCTCCTCTTTCCCCTCTGAGTGGGACTGGAGGATGTTCCGGATGGTGAACAAACAATACTATGCTTCAATGCCTGCAGCCGCAGAAAATAGTTCCAGACGCGAGAATGTGGTAGCTAACGTTTTGAAACCATGAGAAAATAAACAACAACAAAAGCAAGCCTGAAAAGATGGAAAGAAAAAAAAAAAAGCAGGAACATTGCATTTCATTGCTGTAAATATCAGGCCTAAGATACCTTTGAACCTTTCAGTGGATGAGGCAGAGGCTCTGAGAAAAGATCAGCTCTTTTAAATATAGGATGCCCAAAGCAGCATCGTTGACATTTCACCGGTAAGAAAACTATTATTAACAGAAAAACTGTGGAAAAATATAACCAAGGAAATCCAAATGATCATGGTGCCTGGATTTCATTTTCTCATTTCCCAAAGTAGAATTTTGAACAATTATGCTGTGTGGAGCTGAAGTAAACAATAATGAAGACCATTTGAGTAGTAAAAACATGGTATCTGCATGCTTAGAACTGCAATGGTCTATAAAAGTCAGCTCTGTTTGCTAGTGCTTCAGTTCGATGATCATTTCTTCTCATGGAAATTACCAGAGAATTAAGGAATTCCATGTTGGAACATACTCAAACTTCAATAGGTAATTTGTCCACACACTGTATTTGTTTTACAGCTAACCACGAGGGGAATGGCTGAATTAGCACAGAAACTGACAAAACTATTCAGTTCAATATCAACACTTTTGCCTGATAACATTCACCTCAAAATCTCTCTAGGAAGAATCCTTTCTGGCCATATTAATGTCTTCACTGTTTTCCCCAAATCATACTCATTTCCACGTGTGTGTGTGTGTGTGTGTGTGTGTGTGAAATAAACCTTCATGGTGTTATTTATCTTGTACTGGGCTCCAAAGTTCAGTGTAGGATGCAGCTCTTCCACCAATGTACCTCTGCTCTTCTCTTATCTTCTTAGAGCTTGGCCTTGCAACAGTTTCCTGACTGCAACAGTTTCCAGTCTCCCATCTCCATCCCATCTGTCTTGCATGCTGTCACAAAATTAACCTTCCTAAGAGATAATGTGCCACTATCTCTCAAATACTTCCAAAGCCTGAAGTGAAACATAAAAACATGGCTGGTTTCATCACGTGTAATCTGTCTAGTTGGCAGGTCAGTGGCAGGGATGCGCGCAGCTAGGATTCCATGCACTTCGGAGTGCATTGGGAGTGGGAATGACCTAGAATTGGGAAGGGGTAAGGCTTAAAATAAGCCTTGAAGGGAGTATTTGGCTGGAAGAAAAATAGCAAGAAGCATGAGTCCTCTTTTAGGGAACCAAGGCTGTGAAAGTGTTTTGGAAAATGGCTAGCACAGGAGTTTTTCTGGCAAGGAGAGTTGTGGGAGATGAATCTGAAAAGGAGGTTAGGATTTGCTTGTGGCTGGCAATGATTATCAGCTTATAAAACTTTGTTCTGTAGGTTTTGGGAAACTATGGGAGACATGTAGGCAGGTAGTGACATTATCATCCAGAAGGCCTTGCTTCCTGGAAACATATAGGACAGATTGGGTGGGGCTGAACTATCTGGGGCAGAGAAACTGGTGAGAAGACAGGTGCTGTAATCTAGGTGTGTGTAAAAGTCTGGTTAGGATGAAGGCTACGAGAAAAGTGGAGACAGACACTGAAAAGGAAGTGCTTACAGGATTCGGAAATTAGATAGGTATGAAGGGGAGGATTAAAAAATGACTGTAGCGGGCGGGGCAGTAAGTGGTGTGGTAGTTAAGGGTGCTGGACTCCCATGTGGCTGACCATGGTTTGAATCCCAGACAGGTGGCTTTACTTTCTTCTCTCTCTCTCTCTCTCTCATCAAATTAAATAATAATAATGATATGATAAATAAAAATTAAATACATTCTTAAAAAAAGACTGTGGGAGAGACTTCAAGTTTGACCACTAGGAAAAACAGGGCCACCAGAAGAACCTGAAATTTTGTGTGTATGCAAAGAGGATTTAGATGTGGTGTTTGAAATAGTGGTGATTTGTTTCACTGGAAATGTCACATATGTAGTGTTGGATAAAGATTTGAGATCTAGAGTGTCCTGGGTAGAAATGGACATCTGGGAGTCATATTAATTGAGTTGCTAGTTGAGTAAGAATGAATGACTAAGATCCACTCAATGATGAGATTTTGGACGGTACTTAACAGTTGAGATGAGAAAGAAATGGAGAGAGCAAAGGAAAGAGAGGAAATGGGGCCCCTGTAGGTGGGACCCAGGTGAGGATTGTCTTAAAGAGGAGGAGACAGTGGTGGAAAGGAAAATTACAGACACAATGACAAAAAAAATCTACAGAGAACTTCACTGGCAAGAAAATGAATCATGAAGATATAGCCCCCTGGGTTTATAAACAGGAAGACCTGGGTTGGCTTTTTAAAATATGGGGTCTAAAGTCACATGACAGATAACCCTTGAACAATGCAGGTGCAGGGAGGTAGGTGGATATGGCTAATGACACTCCCACCCCCGGTGTAGTTGAAAATCAGGGTATGACTTTTAATTTCCCCAAAACTTAACTGCTAATATCATACTGTTGCCCGGAAAGAAGCTTTACCAATAATACACAGTTGATTAACATAAAATCTGTATGTTACATTTTCACCTATTGTATTCTTACACAAAAGTAAGCTAGAGAAGAGAAAATGTTACCCAGAAATTCACAAAGAAGAGAAAAATCAGGGCTGGCAGTTGGCGTGGTGTTTGAAACGGCTGGATTCCCACACGGCCAATCGCGGCTCGAGCGTGGTGTTTGAAACGGCTGGATTCCCACATGTCCAATCGCGGCTTGAGTCCTGGAGCTGGCAGCTTGGTTTTTCACTTTCCTTCTGTCTCTCTCTGATCAACTTCAAAAACTAAAATAAAAATAATGACAATGAATCAAATTAAATAATTTAAAGAGAGAGAAAATAATTCATAGTACTGTACTGCGTTTTTCAGTATATTTATTGAAAAATAATCCATGAATTAGTGGTCCTATGTAGTTCAAACCTGTGTCATTCCAGGGTCACCTGCACCAAGTTTTGGGGAGAGAAGGTGCCATGAGGGAGCAGAGGGGGAAGTCATAAAACCTCATCAACCTTTGTGGTAAATGGGAGGCGAAAATGGGGGTGGGCTGGGCACCCAGGTCTTGTGAAGAACGTTAGATGGGACAGGCATGTTGGTGTTTGAAGGCAGAGAACCAAAAGCCGGAAGGACTGAAGGTGTTACAGAAAGCGGTGTGGGATCAAGAAAGTGGGAATGAATGAAGGACTGTTTCCTGTGTGTAACTGGGTGAATGTGATGTTTGAAGTGGGCCCTGAAATCTGGCAAGACCTGTTCCCTCAGGTATGCGTGTATGTGTGTGTGAACATGTATGTGCCCCTGTGTGTGGGCAGGGGTCAGGGATGGTACTCTTTGGAATCACCATCGTGGTGGAATGTTCTCGGGGAGGTAGAGCAGGCTGCCTAACTTTGGAAGGACCGTGTGTTCATTTTGTGTCTACCGATGACTGTTACCAGTGCTGTGTGCCAATGGCAAATTGGGTGTGTTCTTAGGCTGCACACAGATCTGAGGGAGTGGCCATAGGAAGCAAAGGCTTTATTTTGAGGTGGTTTTGTTCTTTGGGTGTGGGATGGAAAGGCACAAAATCTAATCCCATCTCAGGCTGCATTTTTGGCTCTCTTTTGCTCCTGATCTCTCCACACACACCTCACCGTGTGGGAGCCCTCTGTCTACCTGATCTCCTCCAATTAGCTGTGAACTCCTGAAGATGACCAGATCACTCATCTCTGAGTCGGCAATGTTTCTCACAGCTCGTAAGAAACCAATATCGTCTGCTGGGTAATTTAGGGAGGGGAGTAGAGGGATTTACTCTGGAGAGGAGAGATCTATCTTCCCCCAAGGTAGGAGAAGAGAGGGATATAGAGAGATATTAGGTCTTCAGAAAAGCCATGATAGATTTTTCCTTTTTTCTATATAAAAATGTGACTTTTCTGATGACCCAATAATTATATTTTATTTATTTATTTTGACCCAATAATTTTAAAAGCTTACGTTATGCTAGATGATTTCCATTTCCTATTAAAATGTTATCTGGGGGTTTTTCTGAGTGTAAGAGATGGTAGGGCTTGAACTCAGTTGTTGGGCATCTTCCGTGTGCAATGTACTGAGGAGACACTTCATAAACACCTTTCACACTGCAGTAGCACTCTGAGGGCACGATTGTTCTTCCCATTTTGCTGATAAGTAAACTGAAGCCCAGGTGGCATGGTGGTTAAGTGCCTTGGACTACCACACGGCCAACTGCAGTTCAAGTCCTGAACCTGGTAGTTTGTTTTCTCATTTTCCCTCTCTCTGCCTCTGTCTCTCTCTGGTCAAATTAAATTAATAGCAATAATGATTAATAAAATTAAATAAAATAGTTCTTAAAAAAGAAACAGACAGAGCTGAAGCCCAAATAGTTGTACACTTCCTATGTGAAAATGCAGGTCTCTTGACTGTAATACCTTTACTTCCTTTCATACACCCCATTATTGAGAAATGGTGGGAAGAGTGTAAAGGGTGTGGAGATGAGAAATATCAAGCAGCAGCAAGGCCTAGTAAGGGCGAGTGAATCTGAACTTGCTTAAAGTCAAGGCGGTGAGGATCCATGACTTTGAGAATAGGAAGGGCAGAGGATGGAAATCCGAGCTTTCTACATTGCATGTATGATAGAGGAAGTTTAAACGTGGAGGACTTGACCAAGGACATTGCTGAAGTGGTTACTCATCTGTCATTTCAGATCGTTAAATCTAGTCTCCAACAGGATTGGAAGCCTCTGAAATGTGTCTTCAGTGTGTCTCGCAAAGTGTTAAGGACTGATTCAGCATTCAGTAATTACTTGTGGAATGGTCAACATAAACACAATAAAAAAAATGAAATTAAACGGTGTTGTGTGCTTTACCCGTAAAGATGCTATTAAGCCAAACAAGGTGTTTTTTTCTTTTCTTTCTTTTTTTTTTTTTAATAGAGATCTTTGCTATAGGGTACATGTGTTTGCCAGAGAGATAGAGACAGAGAAATAGAAAGCGAGAAATCACTCCCCAGGGGAATGGCCATGCCACAATCCCTTCTCCTCTATTCTCCTTTCAGGATCTTGGGCACGCACGCACATGTGCCTTGCTTGAGTTTAAGCAGCTGGGTCTGGGATTTGAACCACAGTCAACTATGTGATTAATAATAATTATTATGTCCCATGCCAATGAAAATCTGACTGAATAAACATGCTGGATCTTACCAGCTATAGGGAATGAAACAGATAGACTGTCTGTGGTGAAACAGGGCTTTGGGCAAAGCTGTTCCCTCATACTGTGTTACTCTAAGAAGGCAGAAAATAATAAGTATTTTTGAACATATATTTGTGCCAAGCAGTGTTCTAAGTCACTTCATTGAATCCTCATGATGACTCTAGAGAGATTTCTATTGTACAGATGAGAAAACTGAAGTAAAACAAAAGTTAAGTAGCATACCCAAGGCACATAACAAATTAGCAACAAATTTAGACTTGCTGGTGAGCTCCTAAAGCTCACTCCTAACCGTTAGCCGTCGGGCAGAGTCTGATGTTTCCTATTTTATGGTACGTATAGCTTCTTTGTTCTTAACAAGAAGTATGAGTAACTCTTAGCAAATCTGAAGTGTGTTCTTCCTTTGGCCGTCAGATAAATCCTCTTTAATTCAGCACCTGTCCTGTCAATTGTGTGCAGAAGGAAATCCTCTGTGTTACTCATTTGTGGAGCATTTTGTATCTCGGTGGTTCTTTGGCAAAAATGTTCCAAATCTAAAGAAAATGACTATGACAAAGGCTGCTTTCGTACGTCTTCATGAAAACAACAGCAAGGCTGACTTTGTGAATTGTCCTATTTCCCCGCCTCAGTTTTGACTGGTTTCCACTCATTTGTCTTTAACAATGATGTTTTTGAAACATTTTAAAAGGAATTTAATTGGCTGATCATGGTAAGATAATTCTTTATCAAAGAATTACAAAGCTTGCCATGTTTACCTAGGATTTAAATCGGAGGAGCTCTTGCAGTTGAATTACTTTTACCTTTGTATGGCCAAAGGGCAGAGATTCGCTGGAGCAGTTCTGAAGAAGCAATTTTATCTTATGTGTATTTTCTTGCACCGATAGGTAGAGACCATGTGATAGCTCTTATTGGTTTCTCCCTGTCCTAGGTAGATTATTTGGAGATAACTATGAGAAACTTAGATTCAGTTTTGACCATTGATGTAAAGTTTGTACTTTGACATTGTGGTTTGTGAAATTTTCCTTCATGGACTGGATTGTAGGAGGCATAATATTAATTAAAATGTATATTAAAGAATACTTTTCTAGATTTTTTTTTTTTTCTGGAAGAGGTTTTTGCTATAGGGCATGTGTGCTCGCCAGAAAGACAGAGAGAGACAGAGGGACAGAAAGTGAGAAATTACCCCCCGGGGGCAGAGGCCACGCCACAATCCCTTCTCCTCCATTCTTCTCTTAGGATCTTGGTCACGCACGCACATGCGCCCGGTGTGAGTTTAAGCCACCGGGTCTGGGACTCAAAATGCAGTTGGCTACATGGAAATTCAGCGACATAGCCATTACGCTAACTGCTGGTCCCTCTAGAATGTTTTGAAGTTGAGTTTAAATTCTGGGACCAGTAGGTGGCACGGTGTTTAAGGCGCTGGACATTCCCACATGGCTGAGCACGGTTTGGGTCCTGGACCTGGCAGCTTGCTTTCTCACTTTCTCTCTCTCTCTCTCTCTCTCTCTCTGTTTCTCTCTGGTCAAATGAAAATAAATAAATGAATAAATAAAATAACTTAAAAAAAAAGAGTTTAAATTCTTATCTAGTGCTCTTAAATTCCTCAGCCAGTCTTTAACCTTCTTCTAATTTAAGGAAACCATTTATAACAGCTCACACTATTTTACAGAATGATTAATACAGATAATAAACTTCTTTCCAACTGGAATTTGCTTGTTGAGTTTTCAAAGCAGGGTATTAAGTCTGACATTTATGTAAGGATTTGGTCAGCTGTTATCTAAAGAATTTGTAGTACTCAAGACTAGCAGGTGGTGTGGTGGTTGAGGTGTTGAACTCGCACATGGCTGACCGCAGTCCAAATCCTGGACCTGGTGACTTGCAGCTTGCTTCCTCCCCTAACTCCTGGTCTCTGTCTCTCTCTGGTCAAACTGAAAAGTGGTAATAAATAAAATTAAATAAAGAATTAAAAAAATAATTTGTAGTACTCATAAAATTAAATTCTGTCAGCTAGATTGTTGTCTAACAGAGAAGTATCTTTATTTTTTATTTGCTGTCAGGTATGTGTGCTTGCCAGAGAGAAAAAAAGAGGGAAAGTGAGATATTACCTCCCAATTCCCAGGGTGAATGGTTTTGTGCAGTCCCTTCTCCGTTTTCCTCTTGAGATTTTGGACATGCATACACATGTATGTTGCGTGTTTTCCAAACTGCTGGTTCTGGGACTCAAAACACACAGTTGGCCATATAGGATCCAGCCACCATAACCACTATACCACCTAGCTGGCCCAGAAAAGTATCACTTATCTTTGAGACCTTTTAAATTTTCTTGTTTGTTTGCATTGTACTATGAAGTATGTACCCTTGTAGAGGAATAATAAAACGGATCTTCTTAACAATGTAGGCAGACAGGTACCCACTGTGCCCACGTGTACAAATATGTTGCTGTACTTCCAACGGTAAACAGGCATATGTGTAATTCTCAAATTTTATATTATTCACATGTACACTTATCATTTCCATGGATAATATATGGATAAAATAAACTGAGTTGGCTGACAAGCAGGATCCCCCATCCTAAGGTTCTGAACTGTATGCTAGAATCACTTGAAACATATATGGCTATAAGCTTATCAGATTTCCCAAAATGCACCTTTTATAAAAATCATACTGAGCCCCTCTGCTGTGTTTCCTTCCATTACTTATAGACAAATTCAAAGCAAAAGTTCTTTTTAAAAACGTATGATAAAATAAAAACATCTGTCAAGATGCACTTTTTCTCTACAATTCGTCTGTAATATAGAGTGATAGTAAACCAGGGCTGAAGTCTTATGAAGTCATGGCACATTTAATAGTAGTTTTAGTATCAATTCAAGGTTATGAATATTAATGTCTGCTGCAACACGACCTAAGTGGTTCATTTGATTTGGTGAAGGTTATGATTAAAGCAAATGGAATGGAACAAGAAAGAAAATATTTCATGTTAAACTGTCTTAATTGCAAATATATTTAACAAAAATTGGCACCCTTTTTGAAAATTCATTTGAAGTGTCTCAGTGAATGTTATAGAGGTGATTCTGGACTACCCAGCAATTATCTGGAGTGGTCAGAAAAACTCAGAAGTTATATGCATATTGTGTTGGATGGCTTACCTGTCTAAACATAAACATGTCTCTTATCTAATGAAAACATTTCTCTTACATTAGAAAAAGCATAACAAATTAACAAGAGCTACCGAGTGAAGTGGTATATGCTTGTAACCCAAGCTACTTAGGAAGCTGAGGCAAGAGGGTTACAATACAATGAGACCTTGCCTTAAAGGAAAAAAAAAAAAGAATAGGAACTTACTTTAAAATTAAACTTTTGGGGCTGGTAGGTGGTGTGGTAGCTAAAGCACTGGACTCCCACATGGTTGACCATGGCTCAAGTCCCAAACCTGTCAGCTAGCTTTCTTACTCTCCCTTTCTCTTTGTCTCTCTCTGGTCAAATTAAAAATATATTAATAATAAATTAAAAATTATTTTTAAAATAATTGAATCTTTAGTCTATGAAGACACTATGTTTTTTTTTTTTAACTTAAATAATACACTTTCTGGATATGATACCTCAAGAAGGTACTAACATCCCTTATGTAGAATTCTCGCCAAATATGCATAATCTGAATTCAATCACAAGGAAACGTTAGACAACTGTAAATAAGAAACATTCCATTTTAAAAAGAGAAGAGAAATCGAATTCTTCAAAAATGTCAACGTTGTAAAAGGCAGAGAGAAACTAAGGGAATTTTCAGAGTAAAAGAACACTCAAGGGACAGGACAAAATGCAATATCTGATCATATACTAGATTTGGTTTTGGAAGAAAAAAATGTTACAAGAGACATTACTGGGTCAAGAGACACACTTAGAATCGAGATGGTAGGTTAGATTAGAAGTATTGCATCAATGTTAAATTTACTGAAGTTAATAAGTGCACGGTGGTGCTGTAAGAGAGTGTCCTTATTCTTAGGAAATACACGCTGAAGCATCTAGGGCAAAGGGCCATGTGTGCAACATCGTCTCAAACGGTTCAGGGTGATAAAGAAAATGGGGCGAAATGTTAACAATCAAGGTGAAGGGTGGATTAGTGTTCTTTGTGCTATTGCAACTTTCCTGTAAGTCTGAATTTATTTCCAAATAATAATAACGAATATTTAGTTTCCCTTGAATCTGAGATTATTTCCAAATTAATTTCCAAGTTTAAAAAAAGTCACCTTAGTTGAAAAAGAATGATTTGTGGGAGCAACGAACTCTCCTCAGATAAACGCTGTTGTGGAAATATCACACCTACACCAGGAGGTGTTGTTAAATGCTGATCAAATGAGCCCATGATTCCATGAAAGAAGACAATTGGCATTTTAAATGACTTTAGATTTTGGTTTTGAATTCCACGGTAACTGATATGTAAACTAAGCAGAGTCCATTGACTCAGTCTTTTAGTGACTGAAGAATTGATTGTACCATATGCCGCATTTTGTTGTGCTCTGTATTTTGAAGGTTATTTCTTTTTTCCCTTGTATACAAATCTTTTATTTCCAAGACCTTTGAAATTTTCTTGTTTGAATTTTTATATGTATTGTGAACAGGGTCTTACTGTATTGAGATAATTTTGCTGCAGCCTCCCAAATAGCTAGGATTTCAGGCATGTGCACCCCAACCCATTGTGTTCAGGTTGGTTCAGAAACCAAAGTCGTGCCTCTCTGTGGTTTCTGGCCACCCAAGCTTGGTGCTACCCATGCCTCCCTACAGCTCTGCCCAAGGGATTTATCTTTTGTAGGTTTATTCAGTCAGTCATCAATCTTTTTTTTTTTTTTGGAGAGGTTTTTGCTATAGGGCGCGTGCGCTCGCCAGACAGACAGAGAGAGACAGAGAGATAGAAAGCAGGAAATCACCCCCCAGGGGGGATGGCCATGCCGCAATCCCTTCACCTCCATTCTCCTCTCGGGATCTTGGGCACGCACGCACACGCGCCCGGTGTGAGTTTAAGCCACCGGGTCCGGGACTCGAACCGCGGTCGACTACGTGGGAGTCCAGCGACATAGCCAACTGCTGGTCCCAGCCAGTCATCAATCTTGATGGAACCTTGTGGCCCCCAAGTTTCTCTCCAGGAGAAATGAGTAAATTCTTTTTCTGACGGTCATATCTTCTTTACAATTTTATCGAAGAGTTTTCCTATAGCATATCTCATGGGAGCAAATTGTATTTTAAATTATATTGAAATTGGCAACTGAAGAACCCAAAGTCCTTCCTGTAACTCTTCCCTCTCCTGGAAAGTGTAGTAGACAATGTACCCCCATTTCAAGATACAGGAAGTAAAGGCCTCTTTCCCCAACTTCCTGCTTTATCTTTGTTTTACTAATTGCTCCATGCTCAGCTTTCTCTTCTCCATTTCTTTCCTTTTTTTTTTTTTTTTTGTCATTTGTAGCAAAGTTGCTTTAAAGATTCAAGTACATTAAAAAAAATAGTTTATGCATTCCACAAAATCTTATGGTTAGTGATGAAAGGACTGTGGAGTGGGAAAAACTTATTGGCCTTGCTCATATAACATGGTCTCTTTAGATGTGCTACACAAAATGCAATCTACAGACCAGAAGTGCCAGTACCACCTGGGACCGTTTTTAGAAATGCAGAATCTCAAGTCCAACCCAAATGTAATAGGTCCTCTGGACACAGGCCTTGGTTCGTCTTCTGCTGTTATAACAATACCAACTGTATAAAGAAAGGAAGTTTATGTCATGGTTCTAGAGGCTGGGATGTCCAAGAACATGGCACTGGATCTGGTGAGGGCTTCATCCCATGGTAGAAGGCAACACATGGCAAGAGAGCCTTTGTGTGAGAATATAGGGGTCCAACTCTCTTTTGAACAGGAGCCCACTCTTGATAACTAACCTACTCCAGCAATAATGGCATTAACCTATACATTCGGGCAAAGCCCTCATGACCAATCACCTCTTAGACGTTCTACCTCTTCATATGGTCTCAATAGTAATTAAACTTCAACATGGATTTTAGAGGGACATTCGACCATAGCAGTGCAACATAAAAATTGAAGAACACCGATAACATTTCAAAGATATGTATTTTTTTAGTTTTAATTTTCCAGAGGATGTGTGTGGTTGCAAAAGAACAAGACAGAGAGAGAGAGAGAGAAAGTAAAAAAGCACTCCCCGGAGGTTGGTCATGTTACAATCCCTTCTCTTATTTCAGTTCCTCCTCTCGGGATTTTGGGCACACATGCACATGTACTCGGTGTTTTCCAAGCCAGCAGGTCTGGGACTATGCAGTCAGCCAGGATATGGCCTCATTTTAACTTAGTTACCTTTTAAAAGAACCTATCTCCAAGTACAGTGACATTCTGAGGGTTGTTCTGAGGGTTAGGACTTCAACATAACTTTGGGGGACACAAGTCAGCCCCCCACAGCTATTATAAGCAATGCTTCACAGACAATTGTGCAAAGACGTGAAGATTCACTGAAGAATCCACCTAAGTGTGCAATTGCTAGGTCTTATGACAGAATGCTGTAAAACGAGTGATCACAGGGGGGACAGCGAATGTGTAATGATTCTATCACTGGACTCCCACATGGCTGACCGTGGTTTGAGTTCCAGACCCAAAGGCTTGAAACTCATGCCAGGTGCATGTGCATGCATGTGCAATCCCAAGAGGAGACTGGAGGAGAAAGGATTGCGACACGGCCACCCCAGGGGGTGATTTCTCGCTTACTGTCTCTAGTGAGCACACATGCCCTATAGCAAAAATCTCTCAAAAAAAGAAAAAAAAAAAAAGAAAGAAGAGTGATGATTGTACTGTTTATAAAACAAAAGTTTGAAAAAGTAGCAATAAGAGTAGTTAGCAGGACCAACAGATTGTGTAATGGTTACATCACTGGACTTCCATGTAGTCGACTCTGCATTTTGAGTCCAGATCTGGCAGCTTGAAACTCACACCAGGCCTGTGTGTGTGCGCCCAGAATCCCGAGAGGAGAATGGAGGAGAGGGATGGTGGCGTGGCCATCACCCTTGGTGGAGGGGCGAAGTCTCACTTTCTGTCTCTGTCTCTTGGTGAGCACATGTGCCCTATAGCAAAAATCTCCCCAAGAAAAAAAAAAGAGTAGTTAGCACATTTCAGGTGATGATAATCCCATAGTATAAAAAATTATATTTACTTTTTACAGCTTAAAAAGATCACTTACCTATTTCTTCTATAAGAGAGGGAGATAGAGAGAGGCAACCCCAACAAGATTTCGTGCTTTGACCCTGCTGCCAGCCTCAGCCAGCCAGGATCACAGGCCTGCCAGCGCACCAGAACGTGAACAGAGACCTTGGGATGTGAACCCAGGCCCCTCTATGGCCTCTGCTTCTGCAGAGTGTTGCGTTACTGCTGTGCCACTGTGGCTACCCTGCAATACTTTTTTAAGGTAGATATTATCATTATTCTCAATTTACTGCTAAAGAAACTGATGCTTAAGGGAAGTGAGAAGTCAGCTTTCTAAGGGTCCAGAGGAGCCAGCAGTAAGGCTAGGACTGACCCAGGGCTGGTTCCAAAGCTTGTGTGTTTATACCCTGTAGTAGCTTCTAGAGTCGCTTCATTTGGAGAAACACACACGTGCACACACTCCCTACTTTTATGAAACTCTGTCCCGAGGCACAATTAGCCACTAGTTCGAAACCCCATCAATCAAGCTGCACTGGATGAAGCTGGAAGATGAATGACAGCCCAGAAAGAGAATAGAGGTACAAATTCCCCACAGAACAATTCCCAGAAAGGCAGCATCAGTGTTGCCTTTGAAAAATAGAGAAATGGGGAAACCTCGTGGCTGGCTTTGGGAGCAGAGGCATGACATCCTGCAACGTGAAGAAGCAGTGGCGGAAGCTCCTGTGAACAATAGCCACGGATGCCAGGCGGCGGAGAGAAGGCTGCGTGGGGCAAGAGCCGTGTGTCACTCACCAGCTGCAGGCCATGCACAGGAAGGAAGCCCGAGCCAAAACAGCGACCTCTCAGGTCACTGTGAGGATAAAAGGACGCGGTTATGAATGCAGGGTGCGTAGAGGGGCACCCGGCACGAAGCGAGGCTCGGCCCAGGTTGTTGACTACTGTTGGTATTCTCTCCACGTGGCCCATTTCCTGCAGACCCACAGACAGAAACAGTGGGCTCTTTGAAGGAGGAAGTAAGAACGAGAGGAACAAACTCTCAGCAAGCGTGGAGGCGCCTGCCCTGGTAATCTGATGAACACCATCTCGTGCAAATAGATCGATGACACTTCTGAGGAAAACGGGTTCTTCTTTGACTTTTATTGCAAGAAAAAATTAGAATGTGTCTGAGTGTTTTATCATACAAAAATAAGTTAGGGTGATTTGGATTTTACTTGAGCATACTCAGTTCTTTTTTTTTTTTTTTTTTGAGAGATTTTTGCTGTAGGATGTGTGTGCATGCGAGAGAGACAGAAAGTGAGAACTCACCCCTCACCAACCCCCGGGGGGGACGGCCATGCCACAGTCCCTTCTTCTCTATTCTCCTCTTGGGATTTTGGACACGTACGCGCGTGCGCTCAGTGTGAGTTTCAAGCCACCAGGTCATGGTTGACTATGGAGTCCAGTGACATAAACATTATGCCATCTGCTGGTCCCAATTCTTTTTTAAACGAATTATCTATTTATTATTATTATTATTTTAATTTGCTATAGGGCGTGTATCTCACCAGAGAAAGAGAGAGAGAAAGAGAGGGGAAGAGAGAAAACAAGCTGTTGGCTCTAGGACTCAAACCGTGGTCAGTCACATGGGAGTCTAGTGCCCCAACCACCACCACTCCATCTGGTACCCCCTCAATTCTACTTTTCACTTAACAAAGATCCAATGTTTAGGGTGGGGATATTAAATATACATGGCACTTCAAAATGTCCATGGTGAAATGCAAGTCAAATATGTGTTTATTTTGGAGGAAAACAGTTTTGAAATCCCTGTCTCTCTGTTTTATAATGCATATTTTCCATGAACTTTTTGAACCCCTTCTACAAAGTCAAGTGACTTGAAAACATATTTTACTCTTTTTTTTCCTCTGACTCCTTGCATCTTTTCAACCCAATGGGAATTTCTGTCCTTGGAAAGTTCTAAAGGACTGTGGAGCTAAGTCCTACCACAGCCGTGCAGGCATGGGGAGCATGTTGCCGTGTGATGCTGGGACCACAGGGAAGGCCTGGGGTTCGGAGCCTGGCTTGACTGGACCATAGAGGGTCTATCTGTGAGTGTTCCCTTGATCCTGGTTGGTTAGAAGGCTGGGGGTAGTGTCCCAGAGTGGCAAGACCCTGTTTGGAGGTGTGTGTGTGTGTGTGTGTGTGGGTGTGTGTGGGTGTGTGTGGTGGGGGGGCTATCTCTCTTTCTCTCAATAAATAAATAAACTTTAAAGAATTATAGAGCTAGAGAGGGGAATTATAGGTCCTCTAACTATCGTTGTGCTGAAGAGGAGGTCGTTCCCTGGTGTGATGTGTAATGCTTTTCCTAGTGTGGCTTTGAACAATGTGGCTTTGATCCGATGAACAGTGGTGGAGTCGGAGGCCTGTTTGTGTTCAGAACAGGTCTGGCCTGGGGAGGAACGAGGAAGAAGCTCTCCAAGACACACCTCCACGCAGCAGGCCCCAGCTGCTGGCTACTGCTCAGAAGGGCAAGAGGGTGGTGGGGACTCCATTTCCATGAGCTTCGCTTTTAGCCGGATGACTGGGAGGTGTTGTGCAGGGGTGGGAGCAGGAAGCAGGGATAATAAATACCAGCGAGGGTTTTGCAATGCATGCCTATCAGCTGAGGACTGGACAAACATTTTTACCACTGGCTAGTTCCCTGCGGCTTCTGCCAGTTCATACGACTTGTGAAAGAGAGGAGCATTTGTTCAACTTACATAACTTCTTTTATATCGGAAGACTGAAGCAGTGTTTGCGGGCTCAGGTCCTGTTGAATGGGATGCAACGGAAACTGCTTTCCTTTTCATACTCAGCAGTCTGACTACCTGTAGAAATTCCTCCTGATCGCAGAGCTTACTGTTTGTACTCAGTCCTTCCCTGGCCCTCCCAGACAGCCAGATTTCATAATGACATTCCTTCTTCCTCTTGTGATTTTTTAAAAAAGTTTATTCTCTTTTATGAGTGAAAGACACACAGAGAGACAGAGAGAGAGCGAGAGAAGGAGAGAGAGAGAGATACCCAACATCATCTTATTTTGTTTGTTTGTTTATAAACCAGAAGGCAGATGCCCTGGCCTGAGACAGAAAGAAAAAGCGAGTGGAGAGAGAAGAAGAAAGCACCCCTCAATGGGGCATGGTCACCCCACAATTCTTTCTCCTCCATTTTTTTCACCCTGCTGGGATTTGGAGCATACATACACATGCACCTGGTGTGTTTTTCAAGCCACCAGGGCTGAGATTTGAACTATGGATTGGCGAGGTGGGATCTAGCTTTCTCAACCACTAAGCCATGCGACCAGCCCCTCAACCGGGTCTTAATGCTACGCTCTATGGTCAGCCTCAGCCAGCCCCAGAATATGAGCACAGTCATGCCCGGTGTGTTCAGTGAGGTCTGGGGACATGAACCTGGAACCATCCCTTGTGATACTCTCAGAGTATTGTGTTGCTGCTCTGCTACCAGCCAGCCCATACTTGTAATTCTATTGAATTGGTAAAGAAATGAAGTCATAGCTTGTGATCGTACCGTTTCCATAATGCGTCCTTTAATTGTGTGTTTGTGTGTGTAAAATATATACATTTTTGAAGCGTAGGGTGCGCTGTCTGGTTCTGGAATTGCGATGGAGTGGAGTTTAACGGAGCTTCGAAGGTGTTCTGTGTGTACATCTGGGGACCACGGGCCGTTCAGGTGGGTGGAGAGCTGTCACGCACGCCTTCCCGGGTACACAGGAGTTTAGTAAAGCCCGCGTGCCCTTGTACGCTCAGTACCTCTTCTGTTCTCTGCCAGTTTTTATTATGGACAGAAATGCTGACGTATTATGCTTTGATTTATTTTTATTTAGAATTTCTTGAAATGAGTTGATTTAGGCATTATCAATGAACTGAAGTTATTGGCTAATCATTAGTCGAAACCTGTATTTCCCGGTAGTTCTTATTCTGTGACTTGTAAGAGTGCCAGCTCACCAAAGCAAGCCAGGCAGGTGAGGGCTGAGGGTCACAGCTCTTCTGCTTTGTGTTTCCAATGGCCGCTGCGCCTCCACAAAGGTAGTCCTGTCGGACTTCCCAATAGCTGGGGAGGAAACAGCACAGGTCTTGCCTGAT
This sequence comes from Tupaia belangeri chinensis, assembly GCF_000334495.1. Lineage (NCBI taxonomy): Eukaryota > Metazoa > Chordata > Mammalia > Scandentia > Tupaiidae > Tupaia > Tupaia belangeri. The sequence goes on from NW_006159859.1 coordinate 5,242,306, forward strand.
CTATCTGAAAGATAGGGCTGATAGGCACAGGACGCAGAGAGGTGAAGGGCTGTGCCTAAGTCACACAGCTAACACCCACCGTAGCAAGCCTACATTCCGCTAAGAAGCATGTGTTGCTCGATCTGTGTTAGTTTCTCTTACTGGGGTGGTGGTTACCGCATGCTGGCCTGTGCGTAATGCTTTATGCATGTTATTTTACTTGGTACTCACCATTAATGTAAGTGTTGGCATTAATTCCTATAGAAGAGAAAACGGAGACTTCTTTTTATAAATAATTATTTAACCTTTTTATTTATTTTTATTTGTTGTTATTTAATTTTCTAGAGGACGTGCACACTCACAAGAGAGAGAAAGAGAGAAAGAGGGAGAGAGAGAAAGGCAAAGTGAGGAAGCAAGCTGCCAGGTCTGGGACTCGAACTGTAACTGGTCTAGTAGGAGTCCAACATCCCAACCACCACATCACCTGCTGGCCCTGAAACTGAAAATTCTGTCACCCAGAGAGTCTTCTCATTTGGAATGTCATTTGATGCCCTTTTATTTATTAATTTTTTAAAAAATTACTTATCTCTTCTATATAGAGGCAGAGAGACAGAGAGAGTGAGAGACCCCCCCGAACAGGGTCTTCACACCATGATCCACCCCTAGTCTTAGCCAGCCAGGATCACAGGCATGTGAGTGTGCACCTGGCATGGGCAGGGAGGCCTCTGCATGTGAGCCTGGACCTTTCACATGGCCTCAGCATCATGGAGCACTACTGCAGCTGTCCTAAATACTTTCAAATGAAGCAGTCAGGAACATCAACATATGTCTCTCCTCATCCTCGAATCCCCTGGGGAAGCTGGGAAGGCCCTGCTTTAGGATAACAAAGATCTAAGGAAGTGAATAACGTGGGCATGGCATTTTAGTGGGGGTAGACGGGCTGTCATGGGGTGCTCCATACAGGGGTTTGAATTGTGCACATGGGGACTGGAGCTCAGCAGGCCCTGGAACAACCTAGGACAAGCAGGTGCGGAAGACCTGAGCCACTTGCAGTTAGGACAACAACTCCCTTGCGGGAGGCCAGCCAGGCTCTGGAAGCCAGGCTCTCAGCTGTGCGCTCAGTGTCCATAATGCCCTGGAATTCCTGATACTGGGACGAGAGGAGCCCGTTCCACATGGCAACTAAGGGAAGGGCCACTCAGCTTCCAACTCGGGGGGGCAATCTTTCTTTCTGAAAAAATCATTACTCCCGTTGCTCTTTGACATGATCTGTGAGCACTTTTAATAGATCTGGCAGGATCAAGACCAACTTGCATTGGGAAAAGCCAGAAATGGAAAAGTTGAGTAAAAAAAATGTCAAGAAAATAATATTTAAAAAATGTTCCCGAGAGTTAAAATGAATCACTTAAATATGTGTGGCCTATATTTTTAAGTTTCAAGTTAAGTTTCAAGGTGTGGCCCATTACAAAATTCATGAGGCTGTCTATTAAAAAAAAAATTAACATGATTTTTGAAACTTTCTGTTTCAAATGATGTTGTTTCTTCCGGCTTACTCCAAAGTAAGGAATGTGATATACCAGACAGAGCTACTGCTGGTCCTTACGTGTCTCAGCTTTTCCACCTATACATGGGAATAAATCCATGCCTCCTAGAAGGATGGATTCATTTTAAGTTATTGGAGATGCCCAATGAAACTATCATAAGGTTAAAATGCATCCCTGTTCAGAGATGTACAACGTTTACTCTACAAACAGAGCTAGCTTGGTATCTTAAAGAGGAATTGACTAAAAGTCACTTGATTTCTGTAGAAAAAAGGCACTTTTTCTCTATGTAGACCTCTTTTTGCACAGAGGAAAAGTATTCTGAAATCACTGAGAGGAAGTGTCCAGAGGTGGAGACTCCTCATGGAGTGTGATCAGATGCCGAGGTAGCAATCCAGGCTCCCTGCCTGAACAGACAAGTCAGAGTTCGGTAAGGAAAACAGAAGCCACTCTATGTGTTCCAGGTGCAAAGAGTTTAGTTCAGAATTAGGAATTTAGACAGCTATTGGAAGAGTAGAATGGGAGGGGTACATGGGGACAAAGGTCATGAAACTGCCCCTGAAGGTCAAGGGAATTGCCCCAAAAGTCAGAGAAGCTAATGCTGACACCCCATAGCCTGAAACCCTTGGAGTAGTTTCTTTCCTAAAACAAAACAAAAACAAAAACAAAACAAACAAAAACCCCACAAAACCAACCAAACAACAACAACAAAAACTTGAACTTTAATTTCATTTTTGCACCATTATTTTTTATTTTGGCTATAGGGTGTGTGTGCTTGCTAGAGATAGAGAGAAGGAGAGAAAGAGAAAGGGAGAAATCATCCCATGGGGGTTTGGCCAGGCTGCAATCCCATCTCCATTCTCCTCTCAAGATTTTGTGCACACACACACACACACACACACACACACCTAGAATGATTTCAAGCCACTGGTTCTGGAACTTGAACCGTGCAGTCAGCCATGTGAAATCCAGTCACCTTAACCTCTGTGCCACCTGCTGGTCCTTAACATTTTCTTGTGGAGGGAGAGAGAGAGGGAGGGAGGGAGAGGGAGGGAGGGAGAGGGAGGGAGGGAGGGAGGAAGGGAGGGAGAAAGAAAGAGGTATCTCAGCCTCCAAGCCTCCAATGGGGCATGGTCACATTGCAATCCATTCTCCATTTCTGTACCTGTTTGGTTTTTGAGTGAGCATGCACATGCACCTGACATGTTTTCAAGTCCCAGGAGCTGGGATTTGAATTGCAGTCAGCCATGTGGTGTCTGGTTTTCTTTGCACAGCACTAAACCACTGAGCCTAGAGGACTGGACTGGAGTTGCTTTCAAAAGCTCATCTGGGGCCAGCAGGTGGCATGGTGGTTAAGGGTGCTGGACTTCTACATGGCCAACTGTGGTTCGAGTCCCAGACCTGGTGGCTTGCTTTCTCCCTTTCCCTTTCTCTTTTTCTCTCTCTCTCACTCTGTCCCTCTCTGGTCAAATTAAAATGAATGAATAAATGATTTAAAAAAAAAAAACTCATCTGCACACTGCCATACTTGAGACTCTCCAAGAAGCACTCACTGTCTCAGTCTGTTGGGCCGAGTGGGTGGTTCTCAGAGCCTTGCCTGTGTGTGTGGGTGCAGATGACTCCAGGGTGGACTTCCCCTTTCCTGTCCACTCCAAGTCCTCTCCTGTATCCCTGTGAGACAATCCTGGGGCAGTTTCCCTCTCAGAGGGAGTGGACATGATGGCGAGTTGGCATAGACAATCTAACACATGAGGCCTGCTTCTTTAAACGCTCCAGAAATAATATTCAATATAACACAATGGACTTCGATTTGTCCTTCATTGAACAAATATGCTTTGAGTAGCTAGGCTACGCACTGTGTACTGGGAAAATTGATGGACAGAGATGGACCAATCCCTGCTTATTCTGGTTGGGGAGATAATTAACACGCTAGCAATACCCACATAAAATAATCATGGCTGCTTTATTTTGTCTTTGTTTTAATGAGCAAAAAAGAGAGAAAGGGAGGTAGATGCGTAGAAAGAAGGTTTTTGTTTTCTGGGTTTTTTTTTTTTTTTTTTTAGAAATTTTCGACATAGGGCTTGTGCACTCACCTGAGAGACGGAAACAGAGAGACAAAAAGCGAGAAATCAGCTCTCTGAGGGGATGGCCATGCTGCAATCCCTTGTTTTCCACTCTCCTCTCAGGATTTTGGCCATGCATGCACATGAGCCCAGTGTGAGTTTCAAGCCACTGAATCCGGGACTCAAACCACAGTTGACCATGTGGGAGTCCAGTGCCTTAACCACTGTGCCACCTACTGGTCCTGAGAGAGATATTTCTGACACAGTCTTGCCTTTATGACAGGGTCTTTCTGTTGCGATCATCTGTAGCAGCCTTCTGTTTGAGGAGATTGGAGGTAGGATGGGAGATCTCAGTTGAGGACAGGGTTATAGGCACACACTACTGCTCGTGGCCTCTTCAGATTGGTCTGGGATCCAAACCTGAGCCTCCCACGTGGCCCCAGCCTTGCATGGCAATGCTTGTGAAACCTTAGCTGGACCTAATTATAGCTTTTGATGATATGAAAGACACAGATGCTATGGGAGTTCAGATGAATACTTCTGTGGTATTAAGTTTTGCATAGTGTTCTGTATTGGACTCATGTGGATATAGTTCTTATCTCTTCCGTGAGATTTTAAGCTCTTGGAGAACAGGAAAGGTACATTACTTATCATCTTATTCCTTAGGAGTCTTACACACAGTAGGAGAGACATCAAATAAATATTAGCTGGGCAAATACAGCCCAGGTTCAGAGTCCCATACAGTCAGGTGGTTTCAGGCAAATCAGTTGGGTGAACTGTTTAGTTTTGTGTGTCATTCAGGTACTTAGGTGGATAACGTTGCCTTGTAGGGTCTGGCCATAGATTCCTCCAGTCTTGTTTTTGGTTCGATGCATAGAATGTAGTTTTGACACTCTGGTCCCAGAGTGCTGGTAGAATGACCCTCTTCGGGCCAGTCATGCTGGTACTTTGGCAACACAATGCTCTGTGATGCTGAAGCCATATGTGAAGGTCCCCGGTTTGCATCCTGAGGTCTCCCTAGACATGTTGGAAGTGCAAAATGCTGTCTTCCTGACAGACTGGGATTGGGGTAGGATCAGGGTGCATAGAGCCTGTTGGAGATGACCGTCTTTCTCTCTTTTCTCAATAAATAAATAAATAACAACAAAAGAAAACAAAACAACAACCCTCTTAGAGAGAATGGATAGCTTCAATTTAACGGCCTACAGTTAGGTTGCTGGGTCACAAGATAACAAAAACTATCTGAAGAGGACATGTCTTGTTTAGTAGATCTGGCTAGTACTATTTTAAGTTACTCCTGGCACCCTTCCAATATCCACACAGAAGTTATCTTTTCCCTGAGCGGAAGTGTACTTCTTAAAAAAGATGTATACAGAGAATAAAAGCCCATCAAAAATTCAGAAAAACATTCTTATTTGAATTATTCAGATGAAAGGTCCATATTGAACGCAGTCATTGATATGCTAGTGAGATAACCATTCCTTCGAATCTTGGAGAATGACTCACGGGGTAAAGTTTACATGTATGATAAATGAAGATTTGTTCAAGATCGTCACCTTGGGGATAATGCCCCAAATATGTACCTCCTGAATAACAGGCCGAACCATGAATGATGCAAATCATCTCTTCTGATTGGTTGTTCATGAATGTAAGTGAGATGAACAGACTCTTACTCCTTTTTTATATTTTATTGAAATTGAAACAATCAGGAAAAGAGTTATGCCAAAAGTTAAGTTTCTGGTCTTTTTGGCTCTCTCTCTTTCTAGAGATCTATCTGAAATCATCTCTTCTCCCTGTGTTTATTTCTCTCTGAGGAGAAACAGACTTGGTGGGGCTGCCCTCATGTCACAGTGGCTAAGGGAGCCAGATCATACATGGCTGACCACAGGGTTCAAATCCTGGCCTGATGGCTTGAAAAATATACTGGGTGCATATGCATGCATATCCCCGAATCCTGATCGGATAGAGAAATGGAGGAGAAGCAGTTGCAGTGTGACTGTGTTCCAGTTGGGGGTGGGGGTGCTATTTCCATTTCCTTTTCATTCCCTGTCTCTCTGGTGAGTGTATAAGCCCTCTGGTGAGAGAAAGGGATGGGGGAGGGGAAGAGGGAAAGAAAAGGGAAGGAGAGGAGAGAGAAGAGAGAAAGAGAAAGGAAGAAAAAGAAAAAAAATAAAAGAAACAGTCTTGATACTCAAGATTGGTTGGAAAGACTAGGTTGCAAATTTCACTGTCTATAAACATATGGTCAGCGGGGCTAGTCAGAAGGCAGGTCATTCTGCAGACCCTCCGTGGCTGGCCATTGCTCCTCCCCACTCCCCACCTCCTCAAAGCTGTTCTGGGGATGTTTGTCCTGGCCTGTGATGTATGTTAAGCAGATGGATCCTAGCTGTAACCTGAAAATGGGAATCCATTCGGGAACAGTATGGTTCCTATTCAACTCCAGCTGCCTCCTTCCTGCCTCCATCCTGCCTCCATCCTTACGGGGCCTGCTGACAATTCAGGACTTCTCGGTGTAATCAAGGAGTACTAGTTGTGTTTATTTATTTATTTTCCTCTTTTCTGCACTGCATATATAAATTATTTTCCCTAGTAGTGATTTATGTGGTGTCTTTTGGAAGCAAGTTTGTCACAGCAACATGAAGGAAAAGACACCCTGGGAGCCACAGGAGTCCCTGCCACGCCATCAGGATAGGGGCCTGGAGCATTAAGCCATAGTTTTCTTTGATTTTTTTTTGACTGTGAAAGAAACAAAACATATTCCTTCTCCCACATCCTTCTCCCCACTTCAGTTCATAGTGCATTTAATTACCTCTTGGTGTCCTGTGAGGATGTGCTGATAACTATCCTGAAAGAGATTTGCTTAGACACAAGAGCAGTCTGTTATTTGAGAGGACCCTTGTATGGCTGCCCTGCATGTCTCATTAAATCATGCTGAACTATTTAAACGATGAATTGACTTGATTTAATTTATTTCTTCTTGGCATATGATGGGAGTAATATGGTAATGAAACGTTGCTGGAGAATTTTAATATCCAAACACCATGGATCGCTGTGCTGGTTTTATTTTATTTGCCATGACAACCAATTAATAAAAACATTCACTTCGTACCTACTTTAGGCAAAATGCACTGCCAGATGCTATTACAAAAGGTGAATTGGAACAGCCAGGTGGGGTGGTGGTTAAGGTGACTGGATCACACATGGCCAACTATGTGGTTCAAGTCCTGGGCCAGGTGGCTTGAAAAACATCTGTACATATGTGTATTCCCAAAGTCCCAAGAGAAGGGATTGTGGTGTCATGGTCCCCTTGGGGAGCGGTGCTTTCTCACTTTCCCTCTCCCTGCCCCCTCTGTGTCCAGTGAGCAGACCCACCATATAGCAAAAAAAAAAAAAAAAAAAAAAAAGGAGCCAGCATATGGCATGATACATTACTGATAGGTTACTGGGTGCATTACTGGACTCCCACATGGTGGACCACAGATCGAGTCCCAGACTTGGAGGACTGAAACTCATGCTAGGTGCATGTACATGGGTGCCCAAAATCCCGAGAGGAAAATGGAGGAGAAAGGATTGCAGCATGGTCATCCCCCCACCCTGGGTGGGGGGTGATTTTTTGCTTTCTGTCTGTCTGTCTCTCTCTGTGTGTCTCTCTGGCAAGTGCATGCACCCTATAGCAAAAATCTCTGTTAATAAAAGAAAGAAAGAGAGAATTCATCACCCCCTAGAATCCTGGCATGGCAGTGATCATCTTGTTATCCGATAGGTTTGTTTTTCGTAATGTTCGTACAGATCTATGCTCTCCAGTTTCCCTAACTCGGGAATAGTGTCTAGCAAATTGTATGAGTGATTTTGATTGGAGACTGCCATATAGATTAAAGAAATAATCTTATAGAGATCGAAGGGAAAAGACAATTTGCGAATCAGAAGGACACTGAGTTAGCAAGGAGTTGATGTAAGGTGGTAAGTTTCAAATGCAAGGCCTTCAGTGTGACAGAGTGTAATATCTGTAACCTGAAGGCCACATGGTTGTCTGCCAAGTGCCCTCTCAGGATGGTGTTTACTCTCATGAGTTCATAATGATCTGACTTTGTAGGATCAGAAACTGAACTTTATCATATTGGAAAATGGTTCCTTCTATCAGCACTGACTCATATTAGTCAAGATCATAGAGACTGATGTATAACTGCAATGTCAATTTATTAATCTATGTTAAGAAATAATGGCAGGCCAGGACCAGCAGGTGGTGTGGTGAGGTGCTGGACACTCCCACATAGCTGACTGCGGTTTGAGTCCTGGACCTGGCTTGCTGTCTTGCTTTCCATCTCTCTTTCTCTCTCTTTCTCTCTCTTTCTCTGGCCAAATTAAAATAAATGAATTAATAAATAAGTAAAATTAAATAAATACTTAAAAAATAATGGCAGGTGGATTTTTATTCAGATGTTTTGGTTGGCATATTTTCATCTTTTCTTTTTATAGGTAAATGTTCTTTTGTAATGTGATAAAATAATGCCCTACTAGCCATTGGAGACAATATTTTTGTAGCTTTGTGGTCAGATATAATCTTGGTATTTCTCACCCTGTTCTTTGATTCAGTTTTTTTCTTGGATCTTCACTCTTTTGCATGAACTTTTGGGAATAACTTACTTAACATGCTATATACATGTACATAAAAAAAAAGAAAAGAAAAAGAATTTTTTTAATTGCATGGGTTTTAGAGATTAATCAGGAAAAATTAATATTCTTCTGATGATGGATATTCACATTTATGAAATATATATGCACACACACAAAGCCAAGTCTTTATATCTTTAAATAAGTTTAAAATTTTTCTCCTAAAGGTCTTACTCACTTTTTGGTGACATTTATTCCAAAGTCTTTTAAATCACATTTAAAAACATTACATTTCTTTACTGGCTATTTCTGGTATATAGGAATGAAATTGGGTTTTGTACAGTGTTAAAGGTAGCTTTGCCAGCATATTAGTTCTAAGAGTATATTCTGTATCAGGTTATTAGTGTATATATTCTCTTAAATTTTCTCTATAGCTAGCTATATTATTTGCCAACCATGACAATTTTCTTCCTTTCCAACTGTCACAAAGATATTCACAACCTTCTGAATATTTATGTACTCCCAACATTTCCAGCCCTTTGTAGTTAAAGCTCAAACACAACCTTTAATAGGGTGTATGTTGAAGAGAAGTGTGTCACCAGTGGGCTAAAGCCATAAAGAGCTGATGTATCATCCTCCATTAATCCCTTCCCTTGGTATGATGGCTGGGAGGCCCCACTTTTAGATCCATGGGCACAAATGAACACTTCTTAGAAATGAGTCCTCATCAGCAGGATCTACCAGGACTTGGGGGTTTGAGTGTCCCAACTTTGTGTGTAGACCCTCCTGGCTGGTTCAATACATTGTTTATGACTTCTGAATTGGCTAGTACCTCCTTCATAATTCTGAGTAAAAATGTGATAGGGGAACTCACTTTTTTTTTTCTTTCCTAACTTTAGAGGTACTTCTCCCACTACTTTGTCATTAAGTAGCGTGTTGGCTATCAGGATTTTTAGGTTAAGGAAATTTCTTTGTCTTCTTAGTTTTCTGTGAGCTTCTATTATGAATGAATGTGGAATCTTACTAAATATCTTTCTTTACTCTTTGGAGGTGATTTTTCTTTCTTTAATCTGTTGCATGTTCAGGAATTTAAATGTTAAACCAGTCTTGAAATGATTAAATAAACTATCCTTGTTAACATTCTGAAAATATTTTCTGCTAAATTATGTGTTGTAATATTTTATTTAGGACTTTAGAATCTAAGTTTACAAGCGTAGTTGACGTATACTCTTCTCGTATCATCTTTATTTAATTTTTGAATCAAGGTCGTACTATCTTCATAAAATAATGTGGGGAATGGTTCCACTTTTTCCTCATTCTGGGAAAAGATGGTGTAACTTTGTTATTATTTCTTAACTGTTTGGTAGAACATCCTATAACACCATCTGAATCTGGTGTTCATTTTACAGAGATACTAAACTTGATTCAGTTTCTTTCATAGGTCTCATATGAGTTTCTTTCTTGTGGAGCCATTGTATTTTCCTTTTTAAAAAAATTATTTAATTTTATTTATTCATTCCTTTATTTTCATTTGATGAGAGAGAGAGAGAATGTGAGAAAGCAAGCCACCAGGTCTGAGATTCAAACCATGGTCAGTTATGTGGGAGTGTCCAGCACCTTAACCGTCACGCCACCTGCTGGTCCTTGACCATTGTATTTTCTAAGTGATTTCCATTGTGTCTATTTTTTTAATTGAGTAATTCATATTATTCTTTTAAGATTAAAAAAGATCTTCACCATATCTTTGGTAGACCCCTTTCCTTGTATTTCTAATACATTTAAGACTGACTTACTCTTTCTAGAACCTACCTTAGTTGATTCCACATGTTTTGACAAAATGATAGTACTTTTATTATTTGTTTTTAAAATGATGATTTAATTTATTCATTTATTTTAATTTGACTAGAGAGAGAAAGAGAGAGAGAAAGTGAGAAAGCAAGCCACCTGGTCTGGGACTTGAACTGTGGTTGGCCATGTGGGAGTGTCCAGCTCCTTAATCACTATACCACCTGCTAGTCCCCAGTAGTTTTATTGTTATTCCACATCTAAATATTTCCTGGTTTGCATTGTTACTTCTTCTTAACTATTTCTAAGTTTTCAGACATAAATTTTAAAATTAAAAACATTTTGGAGGGCATACACAATTGGTGAGCCATGTGGGTTCCAGATGCCTTAACTACCATACCATGAGCTGGCTCCTCAAAACTACTATTTAACCTTCACTTATTAATTAAGTTATGTTCAAGGAATATGGTTTACTCTATATCAGTTATTCCTCTTTAGTTAAGAGTTACTTTGTGGTTCTGTATAAAGTCAAATTTGTGAAGTCTATTTATGAGTTGAATTTTTTTTTTCTAATTGACTGATGCTATACTACATGGGCTCTTAACATTTTTCAGGATCCTTATTGAATTGTTAACAGAGGCATAGAAGCATGATATATATGCTATAATCATATATTTGTAGGTTTTAGTCAATTAACAGTTGTGCAAATATCTCTACAGTACAGTTTTAGAACATTTTGCTTCAGAAAGATTTCTCTTGCCTGTTGGTGGTAATATCTGCTTTCATCGTTATTGATTCTGTACGCCCGATACACCAGATGCAGAGAGGCAGGCAATGTGACTACCCATCCCACAGTACTTGGACTTTATGATGATCTGCCTTGTCTGAGATTGCCCTTGATTGAAGAGGGCTCTTACCCAACGGAAGATACCTGACCCCTGCCTCAACTCGGCCCAACCCTGAAGGTCTGTTCCCTTCCAAAGCTTTCTGACAGGGTCAGCCAAAGCCATTCCCCCCCCCTCCTTTTTATTGCCAGAAGGTACATGTGCTCTCCAGAGACAGAGAGAGGGAGAGAGAAGGAAAAAACAACCCCCAATAGGGCATGGTCATTCCATAACCCTGCCTCCATGTCTCCATCCTGTCAGGATTGAGGGCATGCACATGCATGCACCCAGCATGTTTTTCAAACCATGGGACGGATTCAAACTGCAGTCAGCCACGTGGACGCCAACTCGCTTAACCTCTAGGCCATGGGGCTGGCGCCAGCTGAACCTTCAGTGAAACAGATCTGCAGCTCTCCCAATCTTGCTTCCTTCCCTCCTTCACAGATCTTGATCCAATGAGTACACTGTAATAGACGCTGTCCATGCTAACCTCTAGTTCAGAGCTGCTTCCTGGGGAAACCTGAAACAGGAAGAGATACTCACAGCTACCCAGAAGAACCAGATTGGCCACTGTCCTTGCCAGGAGAGCTGATCTCCTTGTGCGTGGCCACCACTTCACACTGCTCACTTCTGTGTCCAAATCTTGGGTACATGTGACTGCTTAGAGGAACAGTAGGTAAAGAGAGTCTTGGACATTTTGAATTTAGGTTTCCAGCCTGTTAGGGTAGATAAATCAGCTTGAAAAGGGTTTGGATGTGTATAAATTGGATGAGACAATTGATGGTCTATCCCTATGCTATTTGATATCCATGCATCCTCTCATGCTTCAACGTCTAAATAATAGGAGCAATAGCAGCATGTTCCCGTCTAACATAACTACAAATCCACTATCATCTTCTCCCCAGAAAGGTAGAGGGAAAACCTCAGTCGCTGTGTTTATCTCTGAGTGACATGCATTTCTACTTTAATGTAGTCACAAACTCATTGGCTTATTGTGTACTTAGGGACTAAATTATCAGATGAACACCACCAATGCACCTTATTACACAGAATGGTGATGAATAAAAAATGTTAGGAGGGCTAGCAGGTGGTGTGGTGGTTAACGTGTTGGACTCTCATATGGCCTCATGGTTTGAGTCCCAGACCCAGCAGCTGGCTCTTGCTCTCTCTCTCTCTCTTGCTCGCTCTCTGGTGAGTGTGTGTGCTCTATAGAAAATTAAATAATAATAAAATTTTAAAAATAAAAAGAGAAAGAAAATGAAAATTTAGAGGACCAGCCCTTGGCCTAGTGGTTGAGATGGCTGGATCCTGGCCACCTTCTCAAGTCCCAGACCAGTGCCTTGAGAAACACACTGAGCACATGTGCGGAAAAGGAGAGAGAAATGGAGAAGACGTTGTAGTATGGCCATCTCCCATGGGGGTGCTTTCTCACTTTCTCTCTTCCTCTAGTGAGTACATGTGTCTTCTAGAAAAAAAAAAAAAGATGTTGAATAGGTACAACCATTCTTTTCTTTTTGTAATGATCACAAGGTTATTGTGGACATTTATAGATTCTTTCCTCTGCTACCTACTCAGTGTTTACGGTCTTCAGCCAGTATCTCAACTGGGAGAGATTCTTTTCATGGTAAAGCAACCACCTTGTTCATTCTTAAGAGATCTGAACTCTTGGTGATCCTGCCTGGGTAGGATTCTACAGTCTTTTGTGGGCTTTTATTTCTTTTTAATTGTGGTATAACATATGTAATATAAGATGTACCTTTTTAACCATTAGTAAGTGTATGATTCAGTGACGCTGAGTATATTCACAATGTTGTGTAACCATCACCTTTATCCATTTCCAGAACTTTTTCATCATCCTAAACAGAAACTCTGCACCCATTGAGCAATACCTCCTCCCCTGGTACCCTTTATTCTACTTTCTTTCTCTACAAATTTGCATAGTGTGGATTGTTCATAAAAAGTAGAATCGTACACTATTTGCCCTTTTGTGTTTGCCTTATTTTACTTAGCATAAGGTTTTCAAGATTCGTTTATGTTGTATGTCAGAATTTCTTTTTTTATGGCTGAATAAACTCTGTTGTATATATAGTATACACTGCATTTTGCTTACCTGTTCATCTGTTGATGTGCATTTGGGCACTTTCCATCTTTAGCTATTGTGAATGCGACTATGATTGTGCTTGTACAATATCTCTTTGTGTTCCTACTTTCTAGTCTTTTAGATAGATACCTGGGAATAGGATGATTGAATCATATAGTACTTCTAGGTTCAACTTTCTTTTTCTTAAAGAACTATTTTATTTAACTTTATTTATTTATTTATAATTTGACCAGAGAGAGAAAGCCATCAGATCTGGAACTCGAACCATGTGGGAGTCCGTCACCCTTAACCACCACACCACTTGCTGGCCCCTATGGTCAGCTTTTTGAGAAACTGTCAAACTGTTTCCTACAGGGGGTGCAAATTATTTTATGTTCCTATCAGCAACATGCAAGTGTTTCAATTCCTCCACATCCTCCCCAGCACCTATTATTTTGCATTTAAAAAATTATAGCCATTTAGTAGATGTAAAATAATATTTCATCACAAGTTTGTTTTGTTTATGAGACAAGGTCTTGAGCCAGCCCATGGCCTAGTGGGGAAGGGAGCCAGATCTTATATGGCTGACCATGTGGTTCAAGTTCAAGACCCAGTGTCTTGAAAAATACACTGGACATGAGTGTCTGTGTGTACCCCAACAGGATGTGTGTACCCTAACAGGATGGTGAACTGGAGAAGAGATTTCAGCTTGACCACATCCCATTGGGAGGTGCTTTCTCCTTCCCCCCCCTTTCTCTCTGGCAAACTCACGTGCTCTCTGCAAATTTAAAAAAAGAGAGAGAGAGAGAGAGAGAGAGAGAAAGAGAGAAACGTGGAGCCAGCAGGAGGCATGGTGCCTAAGGTGCTAAACTTCCATGGTTTAAGTTTTGGACCCAGCAGCTTAAAAATGCTAGGGGTGTGTGTGTGTGTGCATGCCCAAAACCCCAAGTGAAGAATGGAGGAGAAGGGACTGTAGTGTGGCCATTCCCCCTGGGATGGGAGATTTATCACTTTCCTTCTCTCTGTTTCTCTCTGTCTCTCTCTGGTGAGTACACACATCCTACAGAAAAGAGAGAGAGAGAGAGAGAGAAAGAGCACGCCCACTGTGTTGTCAGGTTGTCTTTGAACCTATGACCCTCCTGACTCAGCCTCCTACATAGCTGGTATTATAAGTGCTCACCACCACATCCAACTTTCATTGTAGTTTTCATTTTCATTTCCCTAGTAATAAGGATATCGAACATCTTTTCTATGTCCTCCATTAACTTTTACCACAGAATGTGACATAATTGGAAAAAAGGCCAAAACCCTAGAGGATGTCCTGGGTTCAGAGGTAACTTCCACCTCCCACCAGTGTTCATTTTGTAGCACTATCCTTTTTTCTCCTTTGAATTCTAGAGGAATCCCTGCAGCTGAAATGGAAACCAATTCTCTCTGGTCCTCCAGAGGTTTTGAAGGCCCAAATGGCTGGGTGGCAGCCCCAACTTCCACTTTGAAGTAACATGTTCTCCCTAGAAAACAAAGCATTCTCTCGTTGGATAAAGCATTAAAACCAGTAAAGATAAAACCAAGGAGACTGGAAACAAAAACATTTTGCAAATAGGTTTCAGCAGCAATTAAATAGAGGCCACTTTTCCCATTCCATTGTTTTCATGGAACCCATGTGTCCTGGCTACTGAGGAGACAGTACTGTTACTGGTTTCGAAAATATACCACTTCCTGTAGGGCAGCTGCCCAAGTGCACAAAGTATCTCCCAGCCATTACTGTAACTCTTTAACAAGCCATTCCACAATTACTTTTACCAGGCTATCTATTTTTAAGTTTATTAATTTAATTTTTGAGAGAAAGAGAGAGTCACCCCAAAAGGGCCTTCACACCCTGATCCAGCGCCAGCCTCAACCAGCCTGTATCACAAGCACCCATGTGCACAGCGTAATCAGGGAGGTCCCAGGACATGAACCCAAGACCTTCCCTGTGTGACTCTAGTTGCCTTACCACTGTACAAACGTCTGGCCCCCAGGCTAACTATTTTGGGTTGGAGTAGAGGGTGAAATCAATGAATCCTATGGACATGTGGTCATTGCTATTTCCTTCATTCCTTTCCTTTTTTGCAGTAAATTCACTCCCTTGGTTAGAAGCCATGATGTAGGCAAGGTACCATATTAGTGTATAAGCCATTCATTTAGCACATGAAAATTATTGCACAAACAAGCAATCGCAGGCAGGGTGGTCCAATCCATATCCAAATAAACACCTGTGGGGACAATAGCTTTGCCTCCATGATACCAGAGATCTGATATCACCACCCTTGCCAGGTGGCTGGCTAGTTCCTTCATGTTTCTGTCGTCCCATTAGGGGCTCAGCATTGTTTTCTGCTGCTTAGAGATTGGAAACAGTAATAGCAGTAGGTAGTTTAGCCTTGGTGGAGGAAAACCCACATTGAACCCATATATAACCCCACCCTACAACTGCTATTTCATAAGCCTGAATGAAGAGAACTATCCAACATCAACAAAATAGGTCATCTTAATAACTTGTTATTAGAAGCTTCCTTTGCAGAACACTCCACTGTGGGCACTGACACTGAATACAATTATCTCCACGCTCTAGGTTTATGTTCTGAATAGTTCATCTAGTTGATTCTTCCCCAAACTCTCTTGTCAACAATCCTCTACACCTGTTTTTTCCAAGGCCCAAACATCCGTTCTATTAGCTATCGTCTTCATTGGAGGGGATATCTACTTCCAGTTATTTCCCCTAATGAAGTAGACAATAAGTTGTACTTCCCAAGTTCTGCCCACTTGAAGGCATGTTCCTTCCGCACTGTCCTTCTGAGTCATTCTCGGGTGGGGCTACAATAACGCAGCAGAACATGTATGGCCGGAGCCAGAATATCTAGTAGAACCTCCTCTAAATAAGGCTTGACTATTTCATTCCCTAAGAGGGAATTGCCAGTGGGGTCTTAGAAATACAATGGTGCAAGGACAGCTGGAAGGAGTGAAAGACACATTGGGAGTGTGAAATGTCTGGGGTGTCATGAGGAAAAGAGCTGTTTGCTGAACAAACTTTGGCTTCGCTCCCAAATCCCTGGAGTTCTTTTACATTGTGATTATCCTATTGCCACAGGCTCCATAGAGCTTCCTGATCTATTGGGTCATGAGAGATAAGGGGTAAGATTTATTGCCATTTAGCCTGGTCTAACTACCAAATCTCTCACTCAAAGCTTGAGGGGTTATTTTGACATCAGTTAAAATAGCACACCTGAATCAAAAGAGACATTCTAAACATCGCGATAGTGGGTACTGTGTAGAGGGAACTGTTTCTTACTTGGGAATGAAGATACACGCTTGGCCCACTGAAACCCAGAAACTCTGTGGAGGTAAGAGATCTCTGAATTTACTTGGTTTTTAGCTCCCTGTCTATGGCATGTCTACATCATATCAGTTTCAGCCTACTTATTTCTCTAAGTATTTGGGTTCTTTCCTGTACGTTGTACCAAGAAATTCCTGGCATCTAAACCTCACGTCTTGTAGACCATCTCTGAGTCCAGGTTTTGAAAAAAAACATGTGAATAAACCAAACAACTGCTGTTTAAGCCAAGATCACTGATACCTGCAGCCATGCTGAGTAGTTCAATCTGATCTGGAATTATTTAGCTCCCACTCAAAACTCTACAGTTTGTTTCCATACATATTTTCCATGTTCTTGATCACGAGTTATTATAAAAATGTTGCAATTGTGTTTAATACTTTTCTTTAGGTCAATAGGTGGCATTGTGATTAAAGTGTTGGACTCCCACAGGGTAAACCGCGGTTCAAGCCCTGGGGCTTGCTTTCTCACTTTCTCACACTCTCTCTCTAGTCAAACTAAAAATAATAAAGTTTAAGAATTATTTACAAAAAGGCTTTTCTTCTTCGGTTTAATTTCATAACTTAGTTTATGCTGGTACATGACAGCAGTAAGTCCAGAGGCAATGACTGGTGGTGAAGGAGGATAAGCAGGATTGGCTTCCACTGCATGTTATTCACTTGGAATGAGATCATTAGAAACTCTTAAAGAAAGATAGTTACAACCTCCACATACAGGAGAGGATTATACTGGACTAGTATAGTGGAACTGGCAGTTCACATAAACATAGCTAAATCCTCCCAAATATCTCCATTTTAATTATGGATGAGGTTGGTAGGATACTACACAATCCAAAGTTTCACTTAAGACATCTATTATGAATTCATATTTAACCAAGTCATTATTCAGAAACACAGAGGACAAGACTCTGTAGGTATAATTTTTTGACTGTTAGACAAAAAAATGTGGCTAACAAAAAAAAAGTCTGTAGGGCAAGTATAGTAATTCCTTGGTCTCTGACCAGTCCTTTGAACAAGAACATAGAATTTTTTTTTTTTTTGAGAGTTTTTTGCTATAGGATACGAGTGCTCACCAGAAAGACAGAGAAACAGAAAGTGAGAAATACACACCCCTAGAGGAGGATGGTCATGCTGCAATTCCTTTTCCTCCATTCTCCTCTTGGGATCCTGGGCATGTATGCACGCGTGCCTGTGTGAGTTTAAGCTGCTGGGTCCAGGATTGAACCACGGTCGACTGCATGGGAGTCCAGCGACGTAGCCATTATGCCATCTGCTGGCCCCAAGAATGTAGAATCTTGATTGTTATCCTTTTCTTTCTTTAGATACTCCAGTACAATTAGAATTAGTCTACCAATGGGGAACGGTCATGCCACAATCCTTTCTCCTCCATTTCTCCATCCTGTCAGGATTTAGACACATGCGCACCTGGCATGTTTTTCGAGCTGCCAGGGCTGGGACTCAAACTGCAGTCTGCGATTTGGGATCTGGCTCCCTCTGCATAGCACTTAACTACTATGCTATGGGGCCAGTCTCAGACTCTGTAATTTTTATGTTCTTCCTTTCTGTTGTGTAAGCGCAGCTCCTTGGTCATGTAAAACTTTGCCTTCAATAAGCATTCTGGTGCTCCCAGTGACTGCATTCCAGTTACTGCCAGTAAGCTTCACTATCCACAGCTGCATCCTTGAGAGTAACCGGGTCTTCAATATACCCAATTCTGTACCCAATTATTATCTGTATCAGAATTCACTCTAATCAGTTGTAGCAGATATTAGGTAGTTTACAGACTTCAGGCAGCCTGGGAACCAGGGAGCCAGGCATGGGTAGTTGCTACAACAGTAGAAACAGAGCAGCCTTGAGAAACATGTAAATCCAACCTCAGAATGTGTTGAGCAACACACTCCTGGCATTGCCTCCAGTCACTCAGAACCAACAACTCCAGGAACTGAGCTCCAGAACCTTTGCCACATCTTCCCAGAGAGAATAAGATGCTTCTGCTTTCCAGGAGATCTGGTCTCCCTCTGTACCCCCACTGCTCAGGTTTTCACTCCATCTTGGAGTTTTGAGTGGTTTGGTCTGCTTGGCAGATCTCATATAAACCCCTACATCGTGAGGGAGTTGGGGAAATGTGGAGTTTATCTCTGACCTCTGTGGTGTGGGGAGTCACGCTACTAGGAGTGACAGAAATGTTGAGGGAATCGACTCACAGTTGCTGTTTACACTTTTAAAGGGGCTGTCAAACGCTGACCGTCTTCTCCGTTTAATTATGTTCAGTCGCTAGAACAGGCAGGTGTGAGTGAGGCAGGCAGTCTACATTAGTCCTTTCTTTTTCTTCCTTTTCCTGTTTTTGAATTTTGCCAGGGGACTCATGCACTTGCTGGAGAGGGGGAAAGAAAAAGAGGGAAAGTAAGAAAGCACCCCCCAAATGGGGCACGGTCACATCACAGTCCCTTCTCCTCCATCCCGCCCTCTTTTTGGGATTCTGGGCACACATGCACGTGTACCTGGTGTGTTTCTCAAGCCACTGGGTCTAGGACTCTAACCACGTGGTTGGCCATGTGGGATCCAGCTACCTTCACCACCATGAGACAGGCTGGCCCAGTCATTTCCTCTTAAAGATGAAGAATTTTAAAGGAAGAATGGAGCTATGGAAAAGATACCAGTAATTATGACATAAAAATAGAAAGCAGATGTGTCAGATTTTATAGCAAGGAAGGAAAAGAAGTCAATATTTACAAAACAAAGAACTAATGGCTTTTCTCTCAAATCTTCCAAGCTATGACAATGGTGTAGCCAAGAATAACAAAGGAGAGGAACCAGAAAAAATGAATTGCAGTTTCTCTTAATTTTCATTCATATCTAAACCCTTCATTCTTAGAATTTTAAATAGAAACAGCAACAGGAACTCAGCTTTGGGCTAAAACTGGAAACAATTGAGACAGCTATAGGCTTTGAAAAGTATTTATTTTTTCAGGTTCAAATAAATAAAATTCAACGTAATAATCCTGAGTGGCAAGGGAAGAGGTGAGTGATGACACCCTAAAGATATGGTAAGATAATTAATTTAGGGAAAAGTTCAGTTCATATCTGATACATATAAGAATCATACAATCAGAACACACAATTAAAAGGAGGCCCAGGCAGGGTGGCAGAATGGTAGCGCAACCCTTTGTAATTCCAGCAACCATAGAGAGGATCAGAGTTTGGTCCCCAGGTTGACCTGTCTACAGGTTCATGTGCCTCTGATCCTCGCTGGCTGAAAAGGCTGGGGAAAGGGAGGATTGTGGTGTGAGACTCTGTTGAAGGTACTTGTTTTTCTTTCTCTCTTGAGAGAAAAAAGAAAATTTTAAAAAAGGAGAAAAAAAGAGAACCTAGAAACCAGTCTAACTTCTCTCTTCAGGAAAGAATTCTTTCTTTTTTTTTTTAAAATTCGCTAGAGGGTATGTGCACTTACTAGAGAGAGACAGAGGAGGAAAGTGAGAAACTACTCCCTTTCATTATTGATATCAAAACACACTTGCCTGGTGTGTTTTTCAAGCCATTGGGTCTGGGACTAGAACTGTGTAGTCAGCCATATGGGATCCAGCCACCTTAACCACCATGCCATCACTTGGCCCAAAGCATAATTCCTTCTACAGTATCTCTGACAAATGATTTATCTTCTCTCCTTCACTTGAATATTTCTGAGAACAAAGAAAAAAATTGCCAAATTGGTTATTAAGTGTTAAGTGAGAAATGAATTTAGTTGATATAAGTTTTTCTTAGCAAAATTTTGTTATCTCATCATTACCTTTTTCCTTTTTCAAATTGCACATCCCATGTGATCTGCTCTTTTATTGCTAATGTAGTTTAAGATTTATTAGACTCCTTAATAGGTGTGAAAAGATTTTTAAAAACCAATTCCGATGTGTCATATATCTTCTTTTAATCAAAATTAAACATGTCAAGGAGATTAGCACCTTGGGTAGTTTCCAACCTTCCTACTTAAATCCCCAAGTTAGTATTTGAACTATATTAAACAATGGACATTGCCAAAAGGAAAGTTTTCAAACCCCCAAAGAAAATAAAAATTCACTCATGTCTTTTATTTTAACGTATTATATGTTAAAGAAGGAAATGCAGGCTAAGTGGAATGGTTGTTTAGAAGAGTGCTTTATACTGATTATTTCTGAAATAATTAAGTTTATTGGTATCAAAACCCAATAAAAATTTAGCTATCTTATTAACTATGAGATTTATCTTTTCCCACTGTAGCCATTGTGTTGGTCAAGACTTCTGAATTGCAAATGACAGAAAATAATTTGTTACAGTGGCTTATTAAAAGAAGGAATTCATTGGCTCATGTAACCGAAAGGGTGATTGATTGAGATGTGGCTGGGTCCAGGTGTTCATGCAATATGATGGATAATCTTGTACTCTCATCCTCTCTCATTCCTGTCATGGACTCTTCCCCATTGATGACAGGATGGTCAGGTGCAGACCCAAATCCATTTGCTACTATTGAATCAATTTGACAAGGCAAGAATCTCTCTCTTCTAGTCATTCTAGCAAAAGTTCTCTGGCTGTCTTATATATGAGGTCAACTTAGTTCACATGCTTATTTCTGAAACTCATCACTGTGGCCTGAATAGATTGATGTCAGTCAACATGGTCAGCCATGTTTATTTCAGGAAATAGGAAGGCTGGTTATGACATGAACTGTACCAAGGCCCTGGTTGACAGGAAGGTGTGGCCTTGACTACTGGCTGGGCAAGTCTGGTCTCTGTTGCTGGGCATGGGCTTCATCTGCCTAGAGGAAGAAGTGCATTTTTCTACTTTGTGCAGAGGCATTCTGTGGACTAGTCGTAGTCCTGGAGCCATGGGCCTGGGTAGTTAGCCCCATTGAACCACTTGGACTGTGATGAGGAGAGGGATGGTCCTCTGAATGAAAATCAGCCTCATTTTCTACCAGGGAGAAAGGATATTTGGCTAACAGAATGACCAGAGGCACACCACAGAGTTACTGAAATTCTCAATGTCCTGCCTTATGGCTCCAACTCAGTTTAAGTCTACTCAACACAGCTCACCCGACACCTGTTGACTCCTTAGAACATGCAGAAAGAATGTGCTGGGTAAGGAGGCAGCATCACAATAGAACAAGATAGAGACCTACCCTTAAAGAGCATAAAGTATTCTCGGGCCGGCAGGTGGCATGGTGGTTAAAGTGCTGGACTTCCACATGCCTGAATACAGTTTGAGTCCAGGACCTGGTGGTTTGAAAATCATGCTAAGCACGTGTGTGTGTCCAAAACCCAAGAGGAGAATGAAGATAGAGTGGTGTGGCCATGCCCACCCCCTGGGGGGGGGTTGATTTCTCACTTTCCATCTCTCTGTCTCTCTCAGTGAGCCCACATGCCTGATGGCAAAATCCTAAACAAAACAAAACAAAAAAGAACCTAAAGTCTTCTAACTTTAAACCTTGGTAACTATGGTATTTAATTTTTTTTGTTAAATACTACTTTGTTTTTACCAAATAATTAAAAAATTCTCATGCAAAGGCAAAGACAGTACTACATTCCTTCAGTCACAAAATTGTCTGTGGGGAAACAGCAGTTAGCGTAATGGCTATGTCGCTGGACTCCCACATAGTCAACTGTGGTTCGCGTCCCGGGCCCGGTGGCTTAAAACTCACGCCGGGCGCGTTTGCGTGCGTGCCCAAGATCCCGAGAGGAGAATGGAGGAGAAGGGATTGTGGCGTGACCATCCCCTCTGGGGGGTGATTTCTCGCTTTCTGTCTCTATGTCTCTCTCTGTCTGTCTGGCGAGCGCACGTGCCCTATAGTGAAAACCTCTCCAAAAAAACAAAAACAAAACAAAATCATCTGTGTACTTAAGTGAATTACGTATCTATCATGTGTTCAGATGAGATTATACTCTAGTTAATTACAAAATCAAGGGATTTAGAAAGTTATTTACAAAAACAGATTTACTTTATTACATTAGCTATAGTCAAGCCAGTCCTTTTTTTAAAAAAGAATTATTTTTTTATTTTTATTTATCATTATTTATTTATTTTTAAAATATGCTACAGGACTTGTGCACTCACCAGAGAAAGACAGAGAGGTAAAGTGAGAAAGCAAGCCACAAGGCCCAGGAATTGAACCGAAGTAGGCAATAGGGGAGTCCAGTGCCTAACCACTATGCAACCTGCTAGCCCTAGTCCTTCTTAGTAGTCTGAAATAACAGTCAAATGTAATTTCTGCAGAAAGTCATCATATGACTTCAGGTGACATTTAAATACCCTTTAGCTTACTTTTTGAATGATAAACTGAAAAACTGAATGAGTCTTTTATTTCTGTGAAAAAAATAGTTTTACCTTTACTTCCCCTTTTAAGTACTGTCAGAGTTTTGAAAGTGCATGTATTAACTTTGGACTTTAGGGAAAGCACAAAATAAACAGCAAGCTGATAATACCATCTCATCAAAGTAAAACGCAGGATGGAAGAGTGGAGGATAGTGGGGAGAGGAGGGGGATAGAAGAATGGGGG
>NW_006159859.1:5265151-5275698 GCF_000334495.1 Tupaia belangeri chinensis
GGGGATGGAGAGAGGGGGGGGGGGGAGGGCAGGGGGGGCGGTAACTACAAGCCAGATGGGATTCCTTTTGACTTAAGCATTTGCAGAGCATGGGGAGCACTTCCTTCTAGCACCTGTAAAAACTGAGGTCTAGTTCTTTCTGGATAGAAGTTAGAGAACAGGATTTAAGTGAGTAAATACTTAAGACTAAAAGAGTAAATACTTAGAGGAAAAAAGAAATCTAATCATCTCTGTGGGACTTTGGAACCTTTTTAAAAACAACAACAAAACAAAACTCAGCAGTAGATTGAAACAGTCCCTGGGCCAGGTACCAGGGAGGTCTGCGTTCCAGATGAGGAACACCTTTGCAGGACTGGAAGGGTGGAGTGATGATGACGATGAAGATGTGATGTTGGTTTATAGGAATTAAAACGAGGACCCAAACAGCTCGCAATGACAGTGCGCGATGCTCTGGGCGTTCGCTGCGCGGCTGTCGCAGGAGGCCACCGCCACCGCCCCCGCCCGGCCGGCCAGCCAGCGCGTCAATGGACCCATTCAGGGGCCAGCACCGCGTGGGGGTTGGGGGGGGCTCTGAGAAGTTAAGGGGCGGGAGGTGGCGCGCCGGACCTGGGCCACGTCATTTGCATTTCAATGAGACCCGCTTGTTGACTCAGTGCCCGACGCTTCCGCAGCTCCCACCAGAATCTGCCTTTGTTGGTTTTAGCTCCGGTCAAGTCCACTTCTTGCAACGGGGGAGCCGCGTGCATTTAGTTTGTGTAGTCAGGCGGAACGCTCGACAGGAAGGAAGGAGGAAGGGTGCTCCGCGCCGCCTTTGTCTGGGCAACCGGGCTTAAGCAGCCGAGTGACTATTTAATCTATAAGGTGCACTTGAATCCCTCGCAAATCCTCTCAGTGTGGAGCGGGGGCACCCAGACCCGGACAGATGGTGCAGAACCCCTTTGTTTAATAATATGGAAATAACGCTTTTTCATTTACTTAAAGTAGCCCGTTCTTTTAACTGTTGCTATTCCCCTGGCTGCATTGTGGAGACCAGAGACCAGAGGATGCTAATGGGTCTGGTCAACCCTGCACAATTGCCTCCGCACTGAGAAAAAAGAACTAAACCAGTAGTAGTGGAAGTGAGTCTGCTGCACTGCGGTAGAAAGCCCACGTGCTCCGCTGCCCTCCAAGCTGCCGCAGAGAGAGCCGAGGCAAGTGCCTTGTGGACTCTCATGGTCTGGTTTGCAGCAGCTGCGTCCTTACCCTTTTCCCAGTAAATACCAAGTGCAGAAGCCCGGAGCCTTCGCGTGCAACTAGGGGAAAAAGGAGAACATCCTGTCCTCTGCAGTGATCCCTGGGGCCACCACCCCAATGAAGGGCGACACGCTCGGGTTGCCAGAGCCGGAAGGATGGCTCTGCGGTGGGGGCGCGAGTGTTTCTGCTCCGCAGCTGTGATTTAGAGCTGGGGAAACACGCTTAGCTTAGGCTCCCACTTTTTTCTGAGAGGAAGACTGCCCAGATAGCCCTTGAGCACGTGACAGCTCACAGGCTGGATTTTTCTGATTATCCTGATGACCCCCTAGAAGTACTCTCAGCAGGGTTGGCAATGCCCCCAAGACCAAGACCATCATCAACACACCCCGAGTCGGACTAAAATGAGGTCAACCAGTTGTCCACACGTATGACCTAATTTTTCCTATCCCAGCTTTTGTAGAGCAGGCAGACCCAGCTGCACGTTCTACCATCGTCCTACAAGTCAGTGACATGACAACCCTGAATGACAGCTGTCAGGGCAAAACAGGAAAAGGAAGCAGATTATCTTTTTGTGGTTCTGAAGGTGGGCTAAAGTGGACACATTAGAAAATAGATTGTTGAAGTATTATGATCTTGATGTGTTTCGGTCTCCAGGGCGTTTAATACATTTACAGAAAGAAGCCGAGGTCTGTTCGGGATCTAATATGAATGCAGACATTTTACTGTGTGAAATGCTGACATCTATTTTGTATGTTTCTTTTTTATTAATGGATTATTTTCTTTTTAATTTTGTTCATTATCTTTATTTTATTTTATTATTATTTTTGTTTGACCGGAGAGAGAGAGAGAGAGAGAGAAAGTGAGCAAGCAAGCTGCCAGGTCTGGTATTCAAACCGTAGCCACCTGCTGGCCTGTGTTTTGTGTGTTTCTTAAAAGGCACTTTCTCTGACTTGCAACATGGCTGCAGATACCTTGCCCTCAAGTTGCCCTGACGTTTTTAAATTAAGATTTAGTTTTACTTATTATTATTTGTTTGATTTGCCTTAGGGCATGTGCAGTCACCAGAGGGAGAGAGAGAAAGCAAGCCACCATGTCAGGGACTTGAACTGTGGTCGGCCATGTTGGAGTCCAGCACCCCCAACCCCCATGCCACCTGCTGGCCCCCTGACTTGCTCTTTCTAAGTGCACACAGGGCATACATTCAATACCTGGATCAGTGAATTAATTACTGCCTCCAGTGGGCTCCCACCGAGAAGCTTTCTAAATGACCAACTGCAAGGATCTTCTGTTTCCTCTCCAAGTACATTCTTTCATCACTACCCGTCCAAGAATTGACCCTTAACTATGAATTCCTGCTTCATTTCCATTTCAGTCAGCCATTTTAGAGCAGGAAAAAGCCAGAAGCAGCAGGTGTCGCCCAGCAGGTATGGGTTTTAATTCATATTTTTGCAGAAGCATCCTTCAGAGAGAAATAAATCTGTCTAAGCTGGTTTCAAAGTTATCTTATTAGTATACATTAATAAAAAATTATGGGGATGACGGGATGAGTGTTTTTGTTTTTTTTCTAAATGCTTAAGTGCAGTAGACAATTTGTTTAAAATCCAAAAGTTAAAAGAGACTTAGCTTTGCTTGGAATTTCAAAATTTTATGAGTTTTCTTTCCAAATAGCGAAAAACGGAACACAATTTTATTATTATTATGCCATGGGCAGGTGTGAGCTTGAGCATATTGAGTTTTTTTGGCTTTCTTTTGATTTTATATAATGAGTCTGTTGTTAGACTTCATTACACTCATGGTCTCCGCCTCTGATTCTGATTAAACCATGAAACCCCACACACTCGCTGACATTTGTAATTTTGTTTTGGTTGGTAAGTGAATTTTGGTGATGAAACTGTGAAGCCACAAATTCCCTAAAGCCTTGGAATGCATTTAAAAGGAAACTACCTCATCTACTATAGAGTTCTGACTTTAGTTGAACCTGGAGCTTCTGGCTCCTTTATACTTAACAAATGATGCCCATTCATCTAGCCCAAGGGGACGAGATTGGGAACACGCACATTCGGTTGGGTGACTCGTTCTCAGGATGATCCGAAGAGCAATGTGGTGTGTGGGACCAATGTATGTTTCTGTGGAAGGTCAGAGAGTGAGACTCTGTCTTCCCATAGGAGAATGCCATTTCAGCAGCTGACCCTGCTTATAGGAGAGGGTTTGACCAACTGGGACACAAATTCAAAGGCTTTAGCTATGAATCAGTTCCTATAAGAGTATTAGGTCTTGGTTGAAGGTGTTCAGCTTGAACTATAATTTTTAGTTTCTGCATTGCTTGGGTTTGTCTGAAATGCAAATAATTATGGTGATCTGTGTACCAGAAAGAAGACTCAAGTTTAGAAGTGCACACCAACATTTCTAATCGGGTGTGAAATTAGTTTACAAAGTTCTCCAAGTCAGTGCAAAGTCCCAGTTGCTGCTTCTAGAAGATTCCGTTGTATCTTACCTGAGCTGTGTGGTAGTTGACAGTGTTTACTGTTCGCAAATTTCCTCTCTTGGCTTTGGGGACATAATTTCTAGTTTTTCTCCTACCTGTGTGTTCTTTCCTTCTTAGTCTTCTTTTTAGGGATTTTTCTTTTCTTATTCTTTTTCCTTTTTTAGAAAAGATTTTGGCTTTTGTTTGCCAGAGAGAGATAGAGATAGAGGGAAATGAGAGTGCACGCCCCAGGGTGGATGACCACACCACAATCCCTTCTCCTCAATTCTCCCCTCAGGATTTTGAGCATGCACTCACATGTGCCCTGTGTATTTTTCATGCTGCCAAGTCTGGGACTTGAACCATGGTGTTGGCCATGTGAGATTAAACACTTTAAGCACCACACAACCTGATGACCCTCTTTTCTCTTGGGAATTCCTTTGGTTTTCAGCTCCTTTGTATGTTCTCCCTCGGTGAGCTTTTGGAAAATCTTATTTGAAAATATTATGTATACTCCTGCCTCAGAACCTTTGCACATATGATTTTCTCTGCTTAGAATGTTTTTTCCTCCAGTAAGCAGATAGTGGCGTGTTTCTTTATGTAGTTTTCCACTTAAATGTTATATTTTAAATGAAGCCTTCTTTGGTGATCCATATAAAATAGCAGGTGTCTAGTCATGGCTGGGACTAAGAGAAGGCAAGACAGACCACAGAGTGCAAAATTTTAGGGGGTTTCTTTCTGGTGCCAGTGCAGGGTTGGCACTGAGAATGAGTGCCTCATTTGGCAAACCCATCCTGGCTTTGTATCCAATACCTCTTTAGTCTCTTTCTCACAGATATTATCCCCAGCTAACATATCCACATAACTGATTACTGAGCGTCTCTCTGCTCTGTCTTGCCACACCATTAGATTATGCCTGTGGGAGTTGAGCCTTTGTGCGTTTTGGGCTTTATCATATACTCAGAGTCTAGAGCAGCTCAGAATTCAGTCAATACTCATTATGTATTTATATTTCAATGACTATGATATGTAAATGACAACCATTGGTCTTACTGTTGACTCTCAAAGGCACAAACACAAAGTTCATAAATGGGCATCTCCCCTTGGGTGTCCCACAAGCTTTTCAAACTCAGCGTGTCCCAGATTACATGTACTACCTTTCACTCTCAAGTCTGCCTCATACTTGGATTCTCTTTTCTGACACCTGATACCTCCCACCAGCTCAGATCAGAATGCTTGTGGTGTGGCGACAGGCTTATCATATCTACTCCCTAGCTGACTCCTACCTTGATATTCAAACATTGCCTTTGAAAAAGATAGGACCTGGGAACCAGCAGTTAGTGTAATGGCTATGTCGCTGGACTCCCACATAGTCGACTGCGGTTCGCGTCCCGGACCCAGTGGCTTAAAACTCACGCTGGGCGCGTGTGCGTGCGTGCCCAAGATCCCGAGAGGAGAATGGAGGAGAAGGGATTGCGGCGTGACCACCCCCCCTGGGGGGTGATTTCTCGCTTTCTGTCTCTATGTCTCTCTCTGTCTGTCAGGCGAGCGCACACCCCCTATAGCGAAAATCTCTCAAAAAAAAAAAAAAAAAAAGAAAAGAAAAAGAAAAAGATAGGACCTTTCCTAATTTTAATTTTCTCATCTTGAAGTTGGTTAGTTGCTGGTTTAAGAGTAATAGATAATAGAAAAATGACATCAAAAGCTAACATTAAGTGATAGCCACAGTTTTAAAGCTAGTCTCTCTATTTCCTCTTGGCAGAATTCAAAGACTTATATGTTTCTCATGCCCTTAGATGCTCTTCCCTTCCCATGCATAGATGATCCATTCAAGAAGCCAACATTTGTCTTTTAAATCTTTCTGAATGAAATCAGCCACTTCTTTCAATCATCATTTCAATGCCAGATGGAATATTATGGATGGGAAATTCTTCCTTTGATCTAACCGTGGTATATAAAACCAAATTTTTAAATATTTTTTTCCCTAACGACAGTTAAGTACTGTGCTTAGCAAGCTGGATTCCACATGATGGACTGTAATTCAAATACAGGTTCAAATTTAGCCCCTGGTGGCTTGAAAAATATGTTGGCATATATGTCTGCAAGCCCCACAGCCCAGCAGAGTGGAGAAAAATGGATTCTCAAAACGGAGGAAAATGGATTGTGGCACAATCAGGTCAATGGCGGTGGTTGTGGGGAATGGGATGGTTCTCTCTGGTGAGTGCCCACTCTCTCAGCAATTAAAAACAAGCTCAGCCTATTTTCTTGGTGGAGATGCAAAACAGCTGACCACCATCCCATTTCCACAAATAATTTTATACTTTCAACTGGTAACAGTGAAACACATCTTTAACTCAGTTTGTTTATTTTGTGGGACTTGCTAGACATTCATGAATTTTACACAAATCATTCAAGCTTTTTTTTTTTTTTTTTAACTGATTAACGGTCTGTTGTTGACCTACCAAGAGAAGCTACTGCCTTAAACTCAGAGTATAAAGAGAGGGCCGTGACCTTGTGGGAGGCCATACTTGGTGTTCACAGCCTCGACAGCCTTTCTCAAGCTCTTGCTAGTATTAAGGGATTAAAAAACACAGTTATTTTGTTTTCTACCTTGTTTATGTTAAATCCCTAGTGTCACCCCCGCCCATTTCTGGAGTCTAAACTTTCACATTTAAGCAAAGGGGTTTATGAGCCCCTGGAGCAAAGATTTCATCCCATAGCCCTGCTCTTGGACACAGGGAGATGATCTGGTTCATTGATTTTTCTTCTGAGTCCATTTCTTTCCAGTTCTGTAGCTTCTGATCGCTATCTGCCAGGGGAATGGTTAATCATTTTTCTCATATCCTCTGGCTTTTAATTAGTAAGTACTCAGGAGATCTGATTTGAGGTACACCTTAAAAAGTGTGTACAAGCTGATTATGTGGGTCCATAGCTGCAATTTATTCAGGTTAAGGTATTGATAGTATAGAAGGGTGACAGAAACTTGATTATGTTATCATGATATCATTTCATTTTACAAAAATGGACATAGTTGAAGGCTTTTTAAAAATAACTTAGAGGAACCATGGCAATAGAAATCACTTCCACTCTTAATTACAGCTTCTCCCTTTCTGTGTGTGTGTGTGTATATATATACATATATGTGTGTGTGTGTGTGTGTGTGTGTGTATTAATCGACACATAATAATTGTACCTGTTTGTGGGGTACAGTGTGATTTTTCAGTCATGAATTACAGTGTGTAATGATCAGAGTAATAAGCACATTCATCATCTCAGACATTTGCCATTATTTTAGGTTGGGAACATTCGAAGTCCTCGCTTTTAGCTATTGTGAAAGATGCGGTGTTATTAGTACCTCTAATTACACTACTGCACTATACAACCCTAGAGCTCGATTCTCTCATCTAACTGTAATTTCGTATGCATTAACCAACATCTTTTCGTTACCACCCTTCCCTTTCCCAGCCTTTCCTAACCACTATTCTGCTCTCGGCTTTTATGAGGTCACTGTTTTTAGCTTCCATTTTTGAGAGGATATGTAGTCTTCCTTTCTGGGCCTGAGTTATTTCATGTAACATAATGTCCTTGCTTATCTATGTTGCCTCAAGTGATGGCATTTCATTTTTTAACATGGCTTAATAGTATTCTATTGTGTATACATACGGCATTTTCCTTTCTTTCTCTTTTTTTACCGTAGGGTGTGTATGCTTACCAGAAAGAAACAGAGAGAAGGAAAGTGACAAATTACTGTCCAAGGCGCTGACTATGCCACAGTCCCTTCTCCTCTATTCTTCTCTTGGGATTCTGGACATAGTACACATATGTGCCAGGCCTGATTTTCAAGCCACTCGCTCCGGGACTTGAACTGCAGTTGAACATGTGGGGAGTCCAGTGCCTTAACCACCAAGCCTGGCCTCCATGTGACATTTTCTTTATCTATTCATCTGTTGACAGGTCCTTAGGTTGATTCCATGTGTGATTATTGTGAATTGTGCTGCAGTTAACATGGGTGTGCCGGTATCTCCACAATGAACTGATTCCCTTTCTTTCGGATATATACACAGCTGTGGGGTTGCTGGCAGTTCTACTTTTACTTTTTGAGGCACCTTCACGCTGTTTTCCATAATGTTTTAGTGATTTTCATTCTCAGCAACAGTGTATGAGTTTTCCTTCCTGTGTGTCCTCTTCAGTGTTTGTTATTTTCTGTCTTTTTGATAATAGCCATTCTAACTAGGGTGAGATGAAACCTCATTGTAGTTTTAATTTACATTTCCTTAATGAATAGTGTGTTGAACCTTTTTGCTTACACCTGTTGGCCATTTGCATGTTTGTTTGTTTGTTTTTTTTCTCTCATGTGTTTGCCAGAGAGAGAGGGAAAACAACAAAACACATAAAACAAACTTACCCACTTAGACGACAGTTCAATCCCTTCTCCTTCTGGGATTTTGGTCATGTACCCACACGTGCCTGGCATGATTTTCAAGCTACCGGGTCTGTACTTGAACTGTGGTAGGCCACGTAGGAGTCCAGTGCCTCAACCACCATGCCACCTGCTGGCCCTTGGAACTCCGTTTTAGGAAACACCTTTAGACTTCTTGTCATAAAATATTTTTTTTTTTTTTTTGGGAGAGATTTTCATTGTAGGGCGCGTGCGCTCGCCAGACAGACAGAGAGAGACATAGAGACAGAAAGCGAGAAATCACCCCCCAGGGTGGATGGTCACGCCGCAATCCCTTCTCCTCCATTCTCTCTCGGGATCTTGGGCACGCACGCACACGCGCCCGGCGTGAGTTTTAAGCCACCGGGTCCGGGACACGAACCACGGTCGACTACGTGGGAGTCCAGCGACATAGCCATTACGCTAACTGCTGGTTCCCATAAAATATTTTCTAAATCTATCCATTTTGTGTCATCCTTACAGCCCATGTCCTAATTTAGATGCTTACAGTCTCTTAATCTATGGAAACATCTTCTCATTGATTTTGTGAGCAGTCTACACACCTTTATTTAACTTTTCACGTTGTTGTTAGAATTATGTTTTTCTTTTACCTTTAAAAATTTTTTTCCAGAGGGCACATGCATTTGCCAGAGAGGGACAGAGTCAGAGAGAGAGCGAGAGAGCGAGAGCAAGAGTGAGAGAGAGAGGAAGCACCCCTCATGGGGCATAGTCATGGCAACCCCTTCGCCTCCATTTCTCCCTTCTTTGGGGATTTTGGGGATGCATACAAATGTGTCCAACATGTTTGTTAAGTTGCTGGGTCCAGGACTCAGCTGAGTGGTCAGCTGTGTGGAATATAGCTGCTTTAGTATGCCATGGATGGCCCAAGTTATTTTTTTTCTTTGAATGTATTCCTCAGCATGACATTCAATGCTTTTCACTACTGTATCTACTTCTCCAGTCTTTTTTCTATCCCTACCATGTGAATAACTAAGTGTGCAAGTCTTTGTGTGGACATACGTGTATGCTCATACCTAGAAGTAGAATTGCTTGGTCATATGATAACACTGTGTAACATTTTGAGGAACTGCCAAACCCTTTTCCAGAGCAGTTGAACTATTTCATATTCCCGCCAACAATGTAGGAAGGTTCCGATTTTTCCAAGTTCTGACCAACATTTGTTATTGTCAGTCTTTTTTATTACAGATATCTTAGTGGATGTATGACATTTTATTGTCATTTTGATTTATATTTCTCTTATAATGATATTGAGCATCTTCTCATAAGTTCATTTAACCATTCACATATCATCTTCATTTTTTCTTTATTGCCAATGGTCACTCATGCATGCACATGAGAGAGAAAGAGAGAGAGAGAGAGGGAGAGAGAGAGCAAGCGAGCGCAATCTTCCCAAAGTGCCATGGTCATACTACAATCCTTTTTCTTCCATTTCTCTATCCTGTCAAAATTTTTTTTTTTTTTTGGAGAGATTTTCACTGTAGGGCGCGTGCGCTCGCCAGACAGACAGAGAGAGACATAGAGACAGAAAGCGAGAAATCACCCCCCAGGGGGGATGGTCACGCCGCAATCCCTTCTCCTCCATTCTCCTCTCGGGATCTTGGGCACGCACGCACACGCGTCCGGCGTGAGATTTAAGCCACCGGGTCCGGGACACGAACCGCGGTCGACTACGTGGGAGTCCAGCGACATAGCCATTACGCTAACTGCTGGTTCCCTATCCTGTCAAAATTTTGATCATGCACATACACACTTCTGGTGTGTTTTTCGATTCACTAGGGCCATGATTTGAACCCACAGTCAGTCAGTCATGTGGGATCTAGCTCTCTATGCACAATACTTAGTCACTGTGTTATGTGGCCAGCTCCATATATCTTCTTTAGAGAAAAGTCTGTTCAAATCTTTTGCCTATTTTTAAATTGAGTCATTTGTTTTTTCACGATTACATTTTAAGAGTTCTTTACATATTCTAAGTCCCTTATCAAATGCATTTTTTTCCCAGTCTGTAGGTGTCTTTTTAATTTTGACTTTGTTCTACTTTATCATCTTCTTTTGTGGTTTATACTTTTGATATTGTATCTAAGAATTGCTTAGCCCAAAGTCACAAAAATATACTCCTAAATCATCTTCTAAGGATTTTGTAGTTTTAATCTTCAAAAAGATCTTTCATCTAAATCTGTGATTTACTTTGGGTTAATTTTGTGTGTGGGGTGAAGTTAGGGGTCCAAAGTAATATTTTGCATGTAGATATCCATTTGGCCCCGCATCCTTTCTTGAAAAGTCTATTCTTCCTTTTTTTTTTCTTTTCTTTTTTTTTTTTTTTTTTTTTTGAGAGGTTTTTGCTATAGGGCATGTGCGCTCTCCAGAAAGACAGACAGAGACAGAGAGATAGAA
>NW_006159859.1:5275785-5282583 GCF_000334495.1 Tupaia belangeri chinensis
AGGTTGAGTTTGAAGCCACCGGGTCCAGGACGTGAACCGCGGTTGACTACATGGGAGTGCAGCGACATAGGCATTACGCTAACTGCTGGTCCGGAAAAGTCTGTTCTTCTTCCATTGAATTGTCTTGGCCCTCTATCCAAATGCATTATTTTTAAAAAAATATTTTATTTAAACATTATTTATTTATTTATTTAAATTTGAACACAGAGGGACAGAGCGAGAGAGAGCTCGAGTGAGAGAGGGGGGGAGGGAGGGATGAAGGGAAAGGGAGAAAGTGAGAAAGTGAGAATGCAAGCCGCCAGGTCTGGGACTCAAACCATGGTCAGCCATGTGGGTGTCCAGTGCCCTTAACCACCATGCCAACTGCCAGCCCCCCAAATGCATTTTTATAGTTCAATGTCCCTATTTATGTTATTGCCTTAACTTAAAATTATTTTCTTTTATCATTCTTCTCTGCTTGTTGACATCTTTACTGAGTACTTAATCTTAGTAAATAAGTCTTAATTTTACTATATGCAGGTTATATTCAGATTAATTATCTCCATAAACTTTCCCTATTCTCAAAGTTGAGGTATTGCTCACTCTTGTGTTCTTATAAATAGCATTCATCTTAAACCTTTTCTATCTTGATTATGGCATGTATCTTGTACTCTAATTAAGTATATATACTTCTGTCTTTCTTACTGTCCTGCCTAGTCCTTGTAGAAGGACATTCTTTTGTATGTGTACTCAATATAATGTGTGACAAGAGACAGGTATTCAGTAAATGGTTGCTGAGTAGGCAAATGAACACATGAATGAATGAATGAATGAATGACTGCCCTAAATGAGAACACATTTCTATCCTATGGTAGTGGATTTTGTTTTTTCAAATAAGCAAGAACCTTCAATGACTAAGGAAGATACAAACAAATGGTAGATACCACTGTTTTGAGCCCAAGGCAAGCTCTGAAGGCTGTTCCAAAGAGGAGGACCACAGTGTTTTCAACGATGGTAATATCTTTGAAGCAACTTCTCCGGGTACACCCACTAAAGAGCAAGTTGAACAGATAGATAAGGGCTCATGTGTTTAACAGCCACAGTACTTAGTTGTTACATTTCTCCCCAAAGTTAGTTATCTTTGACCCTAATATGAGATACTGTGAGGTACTTTGAGCACAGGTTTAGTGTCAAGATTCCACATTATGCACCAGAAGCTGAGGCATTCACTGCTAGAAGGTCACATTTACAAAGGTGGGCTACCTACTTTGGGAGGGTACATCTGCTCAGGCCTTTCCTTGCTATTAGCAGAGCTCGGCTGATCTTACTCGGCTATCACATGGTTACAGTGAAGGCAGAAGCTGGGTGGACAGAGGCTAGAGCTGCTGGTGGCAGAAATCGGAGATGCTGCTAATAGATGTTGTGTCCTGTTTGAATGTTATCAACAATACATTGCTTCTTTGCAAGCATATATTATCTCCTGGTGGGCAGCTTTAAAGGCAAACCCAGAGAGCTACATCAGGCTTAGCTCTAAGCCCGTGCTTAACCGGGACTTCTGGTGCAAGGCAACTAGTGCTGAGATAGTGGAATCCCATTGTGCCTGTTGTCCAGAGATGGGAAAAGGCCCACATTACTGGCTTCCTGTGTTACAATGAGAAAGCTCACTTGACACCCTCATGTACTCAGGGCAAGTGACTTGATCTGCAATACAACGGAATCTGTGGAAAAGCCAGGTGCAGGTCTCATTGGAATTTTTATTGTACTTATTCCAAGTTAAAGCAACAAAAATCAATCAAAACCTTTTGTAGGTAATTGAAAGAAGAGTTAAAGTGTCAGCCGTGCCTAAGCACATTCTCCCCAAAGTTTGCCTGTGGCCCCTGAACATCTGCAAAGCAGCATTACCTGTTGAGGACTTTGCTATCTTTTAGGAGTGAGTGGCGCCCAAGAGTGTGTGAAGAGCAATGAAAATCTTCAGCTCACAGGTTCACAGATGGGCTTTGTGCTGAAACGACTAACAACCCTGATCAGATAAGCAAGAAGTTAGCACAAAACACCTGCACTTATTTCATATGTTGGAATTCAGATAGATTAAAACAAGCAATCGCTTATTTACATAACAAAAATCTGATTTTCATAATAATTTTCAGAATTTAAAAAAAAAAGAATTGCTACAAACCTTAACAAGTCGAGAACTATGTTCAGTTGAACAACATAAATCTCTCAGAATTAAGGAGCAAATACTAACCATTATCCACAAGTCAGAAGAATAATTAAAAAGCTACCAAATGTTTAAGGCTTCTACTTATATAATTTATGTAAGTTAAAAGACCCCAAGTGATTTGAAGAGCCTGGTAAACACAGCACGGATCTTATGCAGGATAAACATAGCTATTTATCTTAGTATAGCATATGTAGTCAACTCTAATTAGGGAAGAAGTGCTTATATGATATCAGATTTGCTTCAAAAATGAAAACAAACCTGCAAACAATTCGTGTATTTTCCACTCATTTAAGTAATAGCTTAGTCACAGCAAGAAGGGCATAGGCAGACATTAGACACACAGAAATAGCAGAAACTTCTACTGGGTTGTTGGAAAAGTCATGATGTATTATTCTGTTTTTCTATGCAAAAATGCATCAGGACTTTTCCAATGACTCAGTATTTACCAAATGCCCAATGTTGTCTCACATGACTTGAAGTCTCTAGTTAGAGTCAGTGGAGAATGGTCTATCAATAACCACATGTAGGGGGACCAGCAGTTAGCGTAATGGCTATGTTGCTGAATTCCCACGTAGTTGACTGTGGTTCGCGTCCTGGACCCGGTGGCTTAAAACTCACTCTGGGCACGTGGGCGTGCGTGCCCAAGATCCTGAGAGGAGAATGGAGGAGAAGGGATTGCAGCGTGGCCATCCCCCCTAGGGGGGGGTGATTTCTTGCTTTCTGTCTGTCTGTCTGGCGAGCACATGTGCCCTATAGCAAAAACCTCTCCAAAAACAACAACAACAACAACAAATAACCACATGTAGGGACCTACCTACATGAGATAGGGTCTTACACTAGATGAGTAAGTCTCCCCGCTGGAACGCAATAGAATCACTGGGAGCCTGCTAAAAATCCAGACGTCCTGGCCTACCCAGAGCTTACCCAAAGTAGCAGGTGTGTAGTGATAGCTCTGAAATATAGAATTAGGATACCTTGAGATCTTTTTTCAATTCTAAGGTAGTGTGATTGTACAAAGCAGGTCTATAGGTGTTTTGGGTTATCTCCTGATATCCAAACTCAATCAAAGAAAATTAAACTTATCTTGTGAGTGTCTTCTGAAGGAAACCAAGGTTTCAGTCTGGCTTCTTTTATCCTGATTATGTCCCACTGAGGTTGTGTCTCTCCTCACAGTCTGTAGCTCTCTTCCTTGCCTGGGATTCGCACATATTTGTCTAAGGGTATGTAAAGGAAGCTTTATAAAATGGTTTAGGGCTTTAGGGCTCAGTCTCCTCCCCTCTATTGTGTCAACCCACCACCACCTGAAAAAGGATGAGGTGAATCCACTGACAAATCATTGGAAGGGTTTTGTGAAACCAAGACACAGTGCTCCCTGCTTTAGAAAGTACGGGGCAGCAGATGGCGTAATGGTTACATTGCTGGACTCCCATGTAGCCGACTGTGGTTCAAGTCCTGGACCTGGTGGCTTAAAACTCACACTGTGTGAGGGTGCATGCATGCCCAAAATCCCAAGAGGAGAATGGAGGAGAAGGGATTGCAGTGTGGCCATCTTCCCTGGGGGATGATTTCTTGCTTTCTGTCTCTGTCTCTCTCTGTCTCTCTAGTGAACACATGCACCCTAAAGCAAAAATATCTCTCTATAAAAAATAAGAGAAAGTATCATTTTCTCCTTGCTTAGACTAGTTACAGGTGTAGAAAGCTGCAGGGAGCCTGGGAGGACAGAGCGCTAAGCCTGAGTAAATCCAGACTGTCCTGCCAAAGGCCACGTGGACTGAGATCGAGTTCCCCCATTTGTTCCTTTGCAGAGGTCTACGACCTGTTTTTTGTATTAGTGGAAATTAAATCCATAATACATGGTGGTGTAAAATAAAACTCCATAGGGAGAGTCAAACGCTATTTAAGAAAATACCTTTCCCTCCCTAACCTAAACTTGTGTAAGGATATAACTCCAATGAAGCTAACAACACATCTAGATTGACCTTCTTTTGTGACCTTTGGAGAAGAGCATCTTTTATTTTATAATGTCAAATGTGTCTTTGCCACATGAGTAAGAATTACACAGCTTTTTGGTAAGGAAGGACTCAGTCATTAAGTTTTTTAATGTGAACTTGCTGGCCCAGAAAGAGAAATAGTAGATGCTGAACAGACCATGGCTTCAGCATCAAATTGCTCACATACTGTAAAACAATTATTTTAGTAGTAGAACCAGAAGAAGGTTATGCTGGCTTCTCTCCCCATCTTCATCACAGTTTGTCATTAACCTCTTCCTACATTTCTCTTAAGACCTTGGGGAATCTTTTAGGGAAGAAATCTGTTATGCAGAAAGCCAAGTGCCTGGAAAAGAAAATCATACATGTTTGTACGTGTATGTGTGTTATTCTGAGAGAGGGAGAAAAACCAGGCTGACGTTTGCTACAAGAAGATGTTTCTGGCTATGTCTATCATCTTAGTTTCTGCACCTGACTACATAATCAACAACTTGGGGATGATGGTTAGAAGAACTTCATTAAGAAAGGGAAGTAAGTCTAGTCTGTGGCTGCTCAACTAATGAATAGTGGGGATGGGGTAATTTTCACTGGTGGAAGAAGAATGTAAATAACAAGCTTGTGAAAGAAGAATGTAAATAACAAAAATGTTAGACTCTCTGAAAGACCTAAAGGCCCTACCACACTCAGCCCACGTACATATAATATCACATTATTCTTTAAAGGAATCTGTAGGACATGAGGTTTTAGAACAAATACATAAGTATATTAAATGGGGAGCATTTTCATAAATCTAAACCAAGAAAGAGTAACTTTGATATGGAATAGTAAAATCTAACTTTCTTTTAAAGATACACACACACACACACACACACACACACACACACACTTGACTGAAAAGTTTTTATTGTTCTTAACTAGACATGAGTAGGAATACATTGGACTTAATTTGGGAGTTTTTAAAACTCTATCCTCTTTCACCCTCCGCATCTGGTTTCGAATCACTGCTAGCTGCTGGTACCTGTAGGAGGCATCATAATTAAGACGCTGGACCCCCACATGGCTGATCTCAGTTTAAGTGTGGGACCTGGCAGCTTGAAGATCATACCAGGAGTATGTGCATGCATGGCCCAAATCCCAGGAGGAGTATGGAGAAGAGATCTCAGCGTAGCCATCCCCTCCCTCCTCAGCCCGGGGGCAGGGATGATTTCTCACTTTGCCTCTTACTGTCTCTCTCTGGCAAGTGCATGTGCCCTATGGCAAAAACCTTAAAAAGAAAAAAGAATAAAAGGGAAGAAAAGAAAAGAATTACTGCCAGATGGGAGTGTGTCATATTTGCAGTTGGGTGAGGCAGGAAACAAGAGAGGGAACCATTGCCAAATGGTAAGGTTGTAAACATCTTTGAGATGATCTTGGTTATATCATTTAATTACTTTTTAAAAAAAAAATTGCCAGAGGGCATGTGTTCTCACTTGAGACAGAGACACAGAAGGACAGAGAGAGAGCATCCCACATGGGGCATGGTCACGCTGCAATCCCTTCTACATCTCTCCCTCCCTTCAGGATTTTGGGCACACACATACATACACCCAGAATGTTTCTCAGGCTGCTGGGCTTGGGACTCGAGCCACTTGGTCAG
Organism: Tupaia belangeri chinensis; assembly: GCF_000334495.1. NCBI lineage: Eukaryota > Metazoa > Chordata > Mammalia > Scandentia > Tupaiidae > Tupaia > Tupaia belangeri. Next base: position 5,281,610 of record NW_006159859.1, read on the forward strand.
CCATAAGGGCTTCAGCTGCTTTAACCACCATCCTACAGGCTAGCCCTGTTTAATTACTTTACACATGTTTTCAGAAGTAAGCTTCAGCCTGGTTAAAAGTGATTGAGATTATGGGTAATAAAGCTTTACCTTAAAAATTACTTTTGGGGAATCAGCTGGTGACATGGTGAACTGGCTGAAGCCCATATAGCCCACTGCAAAGTTTGAGTCCCAGACCTAGCAATTTGGAAAAAATGCCAGGTGCATGTGTGCACATGCCCAAAAACTCAAAAGAAGAAATGAAGGAGGATTGTGGCATGACTATCCCCCATGGGAAGGGCTTTCTCACTTTCCCTCTATGTCTCTATCTCTCTTCAGTGAGCATACATGCCCTCTCCCAAGTTAAAAAAATAAAACAATCTTTTGTCTGATTTAGAAGCATGAGGAAATATGATACAGAGCATGTGGTAAAATGAAATGAAAGAAAATACATGTCATCCGTAGTCCTGCCACCTGGTGTCATGTTGGGTATACCTCGTTGGCAGCTAGTCCGAGACAAATGTTCCCAGTTAGCTCAGGACTAAGGGGCGTTTCCTGGGTGTGAAACTTTCAGTGCTAAAACCAGGGAAGTCCTGGGAGGAGAGGGATGTGTTGATCACCCTACAGTAGTCTCCCTGAGAGCCAACACCAGAAATGCATGCCTGAAAACAGTAACCTCTTGGGAACCAGCAGTTAGCGTAATGGCTATGTCGCTGGACTCCCACATAGTCGACCACGGTTCGTGTCCCGGACCTGGTGGCTTAAAACTCACGCCGGGCGCGTGTGCGTGCGTGCCCAAGATCCCGAGAGGAGAATGGAGGAGAAGGGATTGCGGCGTGACCATCCCCCCTGGGGGATGATTTCTCACTTTCTGTCTCTATGTCTCTCTCTCTGACTGTCTGGCGAGCACGCGCCCTACAGTGAAAATCTCTCAAAAAAAAAAAAATCTCTGTCTC
>NW_006159859.1:5283068-5287031 GCF_000334495.1 Tupaia belangeri chinensis
CACACTGCCACCACTAGAAAACTCCCCCCCCCCCCCCAAAAAAAAACAAATAAAACAAAAAAAAAACAAAAAAAAAAACCAGTAACCTCTTGCAAACCACAGAAATATAAGAGACTGCAACACAGTTATTTTAAATTAGTAAGTTTTGGGGTGCTTTTGTCCCTTCCCTGGGGTTTCTTCCCTTCCTTTCCCCTTCCTTCTCTTCCTCTCTTTCTTTCTCTGAGTTGTACACAGAGCTTTGCAAACCAATTGTTTAAAATAACAGTATATTATAAACATGTTTACAAAGATTCCTCTACAACATCAACCTCAGTGGCTGCATGGAATTCCACTGAAGGGATGTACCACGATCTAACAATATCTATACCACTGGACTTCTCGCTTTTCTTCCAGTGCTGTCCCAAGGATCCTTTTAGCTAAATATTTTACATACAAATTCCATGGTTACCCTTAGGATGAACTGTTAAAGGTGTAACCGCTGAGTCAACAGATATTATTCTGAAGGCTTTTGATGAATATCGTCAAATGTCCTTTCTTAAATGTCATGCTAATTTCCAGAGCCACTGACCACGTTTGAGAATGCTCACTCTCCTGACATTGCGTTTGCAACCACAGAACAAGCTCCCAAACTCTATCACCCTGACAAGCTAAGGAGACTTTAGTCTCAGATACAGATCCCTCTGGTCAATTTAAAAGTGTGTCATCCAGCTATGTGACGTGCCGCAGCTCACATGTTTACATATATCATTACTTAAGTCCTCAACACCATCAAATATTTATTTAACATTCACTGTGGGTTAGGAATTGCATCCCAGAGCCTGGTGCAGCTTAGAATCTAAAGGAGAGAGTAGAGGGGCAGTTCTTTATCTTTGCCTTGGCTGTATTATCATTTTTTTTTTTTTCTGTAACTTGCTTCTTTGTATTCTTGAACTTACAGAGTCAAACTATGGGAACATCATCTTGCAATTTTAAAGAACTAAATATTTTACATTGTGAAATATAAAATACTTTAATAAAAGAGCATACTTTCATACCTATGCATGTATTCAAGAATGATTAAAAACTGAACTTTTTTGGGGACAGATTTTTGGTATAGGGCATATGCGCTTGCTGTAGAGACAGAGAGAGACAGAAAGCGAGAAATCACCACCCCCAGGGGGGAGACAGGGTTGCAATCCCTTCTCCTTCATTCTCCTCTCAGGATCTTGGGCATGCAAGCACACGTGCCAGGCATGAGTTTTAAGTTGCCAGCTCTGGTACTTGAACTGCGGTCGACTACATTGGAGTCCAGTGATGTAGCCATTCCGCCATCTGTTGGTCCCCAAAAATTGAACTTCTATGTAACCACCATCCAACTCAAGAAATCAAATATTGCTGATGCCTGAAAATCACTTTTGTGCCTGTAGGGAATTGCAATCCTGTTCCCCCCACAGAAAGGAAACCATTGTTATAAGAATTTTCTTTCTTTCCTGTCTTGTTCTAGCATGGTTTAGTTTTGCCTGTTTTCAAATTTTATATCAAGAAAGTCATAATGAATTATTATTATGGTTTGTTGTTGTTGTTCAACATTATTGAAGATTCATTCATTTTGTTGCCCGGGACTCTATAGTATTCCAGGAATGACCACAAAGTTTAATCTATTCTATTGTCAAAGGTTGGGTGGTCACCAACTTCTTTTTTTTTTTTTTCTCTAAATTTATTTATTTATTTTTTTACATTAATTCACTATACATTATTACTGCATACAAATGAATTTTCCATCCAAAATACACTGTATATTGGCTCAATCAAGCACATCAACATACATGTTATCAGCAAATAATTTTCCATTTCTTATGTCTTGTATACTTTGTTTTTTTGTTTTGCCATCCTTGATTCCCTATCCCTCACCCTCTGCCATGTCCCACCCTCCTCCCACATTGTCTCTGGTATCTGTGGTTACTTTCTATGCCTTCCCCCCATTTAATTGATTTGCTAATGAACTTAATTAGTCTAAATATTTCCAATAGCTAGCACAGCTGGTATATACCTATACATGAACCCAAGTCTGGCCTTTGAGCCAGATTCTGATTCATGATGTAACCCTGGAACAGATGCTTTGAGGAAATGGACTTCAAATGTAATGCATACATCAATCTCATCTTTCCTTCTACCCCCCCCCCCCCCCCCCAACACACACACAGGGTGCATGTGCTTGCTGGAGAAGAGACAGAGAGAGAGAAAGAGAGTAAAAGTGAAAAATCATCCCCGTGCAGGAGTGGGGGAGATGGTTACACCATAATCTCTTCTCCTCCATTCTCCTATCGATACTATGGGCAGGCATGCACATACACCAGACGTGAGTTTTAGACTACCAGGTCTGGACTCAAATCATGGTCAGCCACATGGGAATTCAGCACCATAACCACCACACCATATGCTGGGCCTCAATCTCATCTTCTAAAGATACTAGTTTCCTTGTGATGAGTATTTCCCCACCAGAGCTTTCAGCTTTGTGGGATAAATTGTAGTTTTCAGTGTGAGAACACTATCATCTTGAATCCTTTTCTGCTAGCACTGTTTAATAAGTTTTCTTTCTTCCTGTGTGGGCTTGGGCGTGCCCTCGTCATCTCACCTAGGGAACACTGGTATGAAGATGGTACTGCCACTCTCCTGGCTCTTTATTCCTGCCATAATTGCTGTTTTCAGTAAATAAACAACAACAACAACAAAAACAAACAAAAACCCCCTGAGAAACGTGTGGGTTCAGAAATAGGATGGGAGTAAAGGACTTGGCCTGGGAACAAGCAGCAGACCCACTGTATTAGAGATGTATTGAGATTAGGAAATGTGATGTTTAAGAAAGCTGTTGTCTCTAGGAGAGTCGGATGGTCCTCAGCATGTAGAAGAAAGACATTTGTATCAGAGTCAACCTGGGTTCAAGCTTGCTACCACTTCCATGGCTAGCTGATGATGGGTGATTTATTCATCTGGGAATCTTCTGTCCTTTGCAAAATGAGGGTGATACAACCTTTCTTTTAAAATTAGGGAGTGTAGGCAAGCTGGTGGGAGCGGTTAAGGCAGCTGGATCCCACATGACTGTGCTGTTTGAGTCCCAGAGTGGTGGCTTGAAAAACACAGTGGTCATGTGTGCGTGAATGTCACAAATTCCAACAGAAGGGGGCAATGGAGGAGGAAGGGCCATGGCTTGACCTTGACCCTGACCCATTGGGGATAATTTATTGCTTTTCTTCTTTCTGTCTGTCAGTCTCTCTCCAGTGAGTACATATGTCCTGTGGCAATTTTTTTTAAATTAAAATAATTTACATAAATAAAATTAGGGAGCAAATACATAGGTTAAGGTATATTTGTGATTTAACATGTAACATGCTTGAGACCAGATGGCATAGTGGTTACGTCTCTGGACTCCCATGTAGTCAACTGCGGTTTGAGTCCCAGACCCAGAAGTGCACAAAAATTCATGCTATTCGTGTGTGTGTGTGTGTGTGTGTGCGCCCAAGACCCAAAACAGAGAATAGAGAAGGGATTGTGGCATGACCATATCCCCTGGAGTGTGATTTCTCATTTTCTGTCTCTCTGGTAACTGCATGTCCCTATAGCAAAAATCTCTCTTAAAAAAAAAAAAAGATATACTGATAATATCCAGTTCTTGGCCTTTACAAATAATTTTCAAAGTTTAATGACTTGTAGATATAAATAAAAGTAGCTAAATTTAATTTGGGCTTCAATTCTTCTGATTCGGCACAGGAAAATAAGTTTTTTAACCTGTTATATGTAAAAGATTATTCCTCTGTGCCCTTTTGTCTCTGTAGGTTGAATTTTGTATTTGATTTCATAATTCAGTGGGTAGATTCTGCATCAGAAAAGTGTTAGAATATAAGTTTGAAATATAGCATCAAAGATGAGATCAAAATTTTGTATGTAAAAGAGAACATAATCCAGTTTGTTATATTTTTCTTTCCC
>NW_006159859.1:5287062-5288489 GCF_000334495.1 Tupaia belangeri chinensis
AAAAAGATACGTGTTTGTATAGATAACATTAAAACGAATGTAAAGTGGGCTGGCCAATGGCATGGTGGTTAAGGCAGCTGGATCCCGCAGGGCCAACTACACGGTTTGAGTCCTAAACTCCATGACTTGGAAAACACGCTGGGAGCATGTGCACATGTGATCAAAATTCCCAAGGTAGTAATGGAGGAGAAATTGTCATGTGGTCGTCCCCTACAGGGGGTGATTTTTCACTTTTCTTCTTTCTCTGTGTGTGTGGCAAGCACACACTCCCTCTACCAATTTAAAAAATATATATATATAAAAACTTTCCATTAAAGAATAATGTAAAATATGATAGAACAAACAATGTGAAATGTCTAATATTTAAGTGTATATGTGTGTGTGTATGTGTGTGTATATATATATATATATATATAGCCAAATCTTTTCATTATCCCTCTTATTCATGAGGTGATGAAGTGTAACTTACTTGTATATAACTCCTATCTTCATACTGCATGAGTGAGTGAAGAAGAACTGAGGTATTATTTATATTTAGAAATTTATAACAGTTGGAATGAAAGACCCAGTTCTGTACTTGATTTACAGATGAAGCTTAATGTGTAAAAAACCCTAGGAAGTTAATGAAATAAATGTAAATAAAATAATGTAGTATGTAGGATTTTGTTTTAAATAACCTACAGTGAAGGGGGGGTGGGGAAAGTAAGGGGTACAGATAAAATAATAATAGACAGGGGCTGTTGGTTAGTGAGAGATTGGGTATTGGGTAAGGTAGCTTTGGTATGTGTATGTTTAAAATCGTATATAATAAAACAATTGGGGCCAGACAGTGGTGTCGTTAACAAACGGGTCCCATAGGAAAAGGCCCCTGGTTTGTGTCCCAGGCTTCCGGAATGCACTGAGTGCCCCCACTTGTGATCTGGACCGGCTGAGGTTGGAGGTAGACCATGGCATGAGGATCTTATTTGGGGTGCCTGTCTCTCCCTTTTTCTCTCATCTCTAGATCTCATGGAAGAGATAAATAAGCTTTAACAGGAGAAGAGAAGACTAAATAAGATAATGAATTTAAAATGTTAATGTCACTTCTAGTACAGAATGGATTTAGCATAACCTGCTGACCCTCCATTGAATATAGTGAAGGGATGGCACTTTGACTGTGGAAAAGAGAAACGCGAATAAGTTTGCTGAGTGCCCAGGACTGTGGTAGGTCTCGGGATACACATGTAGACAAGACTCCAGCCCTCTTCTTGTGGAGCTCTGGTGGGTGGGAAGGAGAACAGAACCTTGGAGAGCATGGCAGCCTTAGCGGTGACAGCCGAGGGGCTTGCTCTAGAATCCAAGAAGCAGAACCGGGTCTTAGAAAAGCTGGTGTATGTCTGTCAAAGCAAACTTGGCCCACTTTAGGAAAGAGGGGAAAATCTCTCTTT
>NW_006159859.1:5288691-5310123 GCF_000334495.1 Tupaia belangeri chinensis
CTTTCCCTTTTGAAAGTTTCTTGAGCCACATAGCTTTAATTCTAAGAGTCAAGAATTCATGCTACTAGTCTTTGCTTGGGCAATGAGATTGTGGATTAAATAGGAATTCGGGGAAGAACCACCAAGTCTAAATGGTACTGAAGGGACTGTTACCACTGCAGGAATTCCCCGTGAACACTGCAAAGCTATCTGATAGAGCAGGTGCTGGAAACAGGCCAGTAGCATGGAACCTGCTGTGTTTGAGCAAGCAACGTCTGACAGACTGGAGAAGCACCAAGCCTGGCTCAGTAGGCCAGAGTACAACATAGACTCCATTTTCAAAATGGCACGTGGTTTCCAGATGGTGGCACACATGCATGTGAATATTGATCTAGCTCTGTGTAGGAGCAACAGCAGCCCCTGGAAGGCGAGAGGAAGAGGGCAGTGGGCAGTCAGTCTGAATCTCGCATTTTATTGAGAGAAAGAGAGCGAGGGCAGCGGGCAGTCAGTCTGGATCTCACATGTTATTGAGAGAAAAACCTATTGACAGGTTTTCACACCACAGTGCTCCCCAATAATCTGATGGCATAGGTCCTGTTCAAGGTGTGTAAACAGCCCCAGTTTGGGAATTTCTAAGCCTGGTCTTGTGTTAATTCAGTTTCTTCTGACTCCTCAGGCAATCACTGGGGAGTTGGAGGAGAACGAACTGTTTTTTTTTTTTTTCCCTTCAATTTTCTTGCTATAAGTTGTGTGAGCTTGCCAGAGAGACAGAGAGAGGGAAAGTGAGAAATCACTCCCCAGAAGGATGACCACGCCATAATGCCCTCTCCTCCATTCTCGCCTCGGGATTCTGGGCATGCATGTATATGCATCCAGGGTGATTTTCAAGCCTCCAAGTCCAGACTCGAACCATATAGTTGGCCATGTGGGATCCAGTGCCTTAACCTCCATACCACCTGCTGGCCCAGGAGGATGAGCTTTTGAATCATGATGCAGATAGCTTCTCTACCACCTGGGCTACATCTCTATGGGTAAGTAACCTTTTTAAAGTGTCTCTTTCAAAGACAGAGATACAACCAAGAATAGGTTCCATTTCCAATAAGATTCTGGATTTTTCCTCTGCAGAGATTATTTATTGAGAGAGAAAGAGAGAAAGAGAGAGGCGTCCTTGACAGGTTTTCACACCATAGTGTTGCCCCAGCCCTGCAGCCAGCCAGCTCATGGGTATACCAGCGGGTTCATGCAGCGTGTTGAGGTAGACATGAAACCCAGAACCTTCCTACATGTTTCTAGCATCCCATAGGGTCACGCTACTGTGGCTGGATGAGATTCCGTATTCTGAAGGCAAACTCATTACACAAAATCTACGTCTGAGGAGCTAACAGGAAGGCTGATGTGACCCAGAGGTTGTTCTCATGAGCTGCACTAACCTCACTTCAGATGGTTGCCATCATGTGGGAAGTGCCACTCAGAGCCCTTGCAAAATGAGGACAGCAATGGCTTCCCCCTGGAAGCATAAAGGACATACTATATGTAGAAAGGTTAGCACAGTGCCTCACACACTAAGCAGCTTTTGATGCTAATATTTGGGGAACCCGATAACATTATCTTCATCGTGGATAAGGATAGGGATGGGCTGGAATGAACTATCAGATGAATAGCTGATAAGACTGGCTGGAAATCTTGATGGAGGTGCGCTGCTGGCCAGCCAGGCTGCTGTTTTGTTGACTTTCTGTTTGGTCTGATCATGATCCGAATGGGCTCTGTCTTGCCCGTAGATCTCCCCAATTGTGCTCCAGCAGCTGGGTTTCTCCTCCTCTTTCTCCATGTCTTTCAGCACCGCTGTGAAGTGGCGCTGCCGTCCAGCCAGGCTTCGCTCCCACCTGCTCATGCACGTCCTGTGTGTGTGAATCGTGTTTCCTGTGTGCATGTCAGCGCACGAGCCTGAGAGGTGACAGCCAAGGGGTTTTGTTAGGTCTGTATCCTGCCACTCCAGAGCGAGGCACTGACTCTGAAACACTCAGCCATACCCAAAATGTGCTTCAGGGTACATTTTATCTGTACCATAAGCCCAGTTCAGGACACTCACAAATGCTGGAGCGTGTGCAAAGCTCGAGCGGCAAATGTTTCCCAGGTGGATGTTTCTCCTTGTGCCTTAGATTCCAAGGAAACAGACATATTCTGCAAGTGATCGGAAAAATACTTGGAGCTCTGCAGGCCACATACTGCCTCTGTCACATATTCTCCTTTCCTCTAAACAATTCTTCGAAAATGCAAAAGTTAGGGCCTGCAGGTGGCATGGAGGTTAAGGTGCTGAATCCCACGTGGCCAGTCTCCACAGTTCGAGTCCTGGACTCAGTGGCCTGAAGGACACGCCAGGCACGTGTGCATGCATGCCCAAAATTCTGAGAGGAGAATGGAGGAGGGATTGCGGCATAGCCATCCTTCCTGGGGGATGCTTTCTCACTTTCTCTTTCTCTCTTGGGTGAGGGTACCTGCCCTGTAGCAAAAACAAAAATAAAAAAGTATTTCTTTTTTTTTTTTTTTTTTTTTTTTTTAATTTTGTGGAAGGGTGAAAGGGCTGGAGGGAAAAGGTGATATGTAGAATTAAGTCCAGGCCAGAGGACCTTGAGATTTAATGTCCTGCTCCCACAGGACATTATAGTGGAAGATTAAAAAGAGAGAGAAAGAGAGAGAGAGATAGAGAGAGAGAGAGAGAGAGAGAGAGGGAGGATTCTGTACGTAGGCTTTGGAGAATCAGAAAGGACAGACTGACTGATTTCCCGCTCCTACCTGACTCATTCTTTCAGAAATGGGGAGTTGAATTGGTCAAGTCACCACCAGCTCCCCTTTATAGCTACATGGTTATGGAGTAAACTTGAGACGATTGTAAATTTCTCTCTGGGCTGAGCAGTAAGTACTTCATTAGTGAGTGTCATGAGTCCTGTGGTAACAATTTGTTAACATCCTTTGAAGAAAAAGGCAAAATCATAAATATTAATTACAGCCATTGTTTTGATGAAAGGAGGATTACTGGAGGCATAGAAGCCTCTAAATCTACCTATTAAACCATGCTCCAGTCTTAAGTTCTTGAATGAAGGGGTTAAATTGTATTAGAAAAAAGTCCTTGGGATTCTTCTGTGGTCTGAAGTCTAATAAAAGGCTCACTTTTCATATGACATTGTAGAAATGCCTTCCAAAGCTTTCAGAGTCATTTTCATGAGGAAAAAACTCAGTAAAGAAATGTCAAGCTCTTAGTGCATTTCATCACTAATGTAATAACAGAGTGAGGTTATTGGTGCAAAGCCCCAGACTCTAGTGTTGAAATGAACCCCATCGACAAGGTAGAAAGTTTAAAGGGGGTGTAAGATACACTAAGGCTTTTAAAAGTAATTAATGAAAGAGAAGAAAAGAAAATGAATAAAATATTTGTTATATTTTAAGTGTTATATGGGGGGGCATCAAAGAGTTTATGGAAAAAATGGAATTATAGTATGAGTTTAGGGACAGCAGGTAGTGTGAAGGTTAAGTTGGCTGAATCCCAGATGACTGGCAATGTGGTTCATGTCCCAGGCCTGGCGGCTTGAAAATCGTGCCTAGTGTGTGTGCATGCATACCCAAAATACTGAGAGGAGAATGGAGGAGGAGGAATTGCAGCCTGGCCATCCTCCCGAGGGTGGGGGAAGATTTCTCACTTTCTCTCTCTTTTTCTCTCTCAATGGTGAGCACATATGCCCTCTGGCAAAACATTAAAAAAAAGAAAAAGAAAAAAAAAGAAAAAGGAAGGAAGGCTCTATTTTAGGTAGAGACTCACTCCCGACCAATGATAAAGCAAATGGGGGTTACTCCAGTTACCTCAGCCTTGGTCATAAGACTTGGTCAGAGAATGGAATATATAGATCCATCCAAATGAGGGAGGGCTCAATTTTATTCAGCTTACAGGGAGTTGGGGGAGGCGAGTCCCAGAAGTGGAAAATATAGGTAACTGTTCTGGTAACTACTGGGCTGTCAGAAAAGTCATGACATATTTTTTTCTTTGTTTTTATGTGTCATGACTTTCCGACAGCCCAATATAAGCCTTGTCTATTATGTAGGCTGTTACCAGTTTTGGCAATTACATGTTTATGGTTGTGGCTAAAATTTGAGAAAAAAGCTTAAAAATGGAAGTCAAATTGGTTTCTCTAGATAGCTGTTGCATTTTATTTTTTTCTAAACAACTTTAAGCAATTATAATAACATTAGAGTGGGTATAGTATAAGAATGGAAGGATTGTAGTTCCCTAGATATTCCATAGCAAACCTTTTTAAATTTTGATAATGTTCTGAGCCAGCAGGTAGTGTAGTGGTTATAGTGTTGGACTCCCACTTGGAGGACTATGGTTTGAGTCCCAGACCTGGTGGCTTGCTTTCTTACTTACCCCCTCCCTCTCTCTGGTCAAATTAAAATAATAATAATAATAATTCAATTAAAAATTGATAATATTATAGCTCCTAAGTACTTTGACTGTATTTGCTTTTTCTTTTATATACTTAATAAATTGCTTTCATTGTCACTAACTCCTATTTCCTGAATTAAGAACTTCTCACATTCAGTTCATTATCTAAATTATAACTTGCTATAATCATTCCACATACAAGCCAGCAAAACTTTAAGTTGTCTTGGAGTCTAAGCAAGACTTTTTCATTTTTATTTATTTTATTTTGTTATTTTTTTTGAGAGACTTTTTGCTATAGGGCACGTACACTTGACAGAAAGAGACAAAGAGACAGAAAGTGAAAAAAATCCCTCCCCCCCCCGGGGGGGGATGGCCACACTGCAATCCTTTCTCCTCCCTTCTCCTTTCAGATTTTGGGCATGCATGCATATGCACCTGGTGTGTTTTAAGCCTCCAGGTCCAGGATTCAAACCATAGTCGACTACATGGGAGTCTAGAGACATAACTACTATGCCATCTGCTGGCCCTAAGCAAGATTTTTAAAAATTTGCTCTCTTAATAGAATTAGGCCTGTGTGTTGATTAAGTGTATTGAGCATTATTCCTCTCATCTCTGTACTATTAAGTAGAAGATCTTTTAAGATAATACAGAAGCTTATGAGGAAGTTGGATGAGTCTAAGAGATCAAGAACTGGATGTTGAGAGAAAATCTTCATATGATGAAGCAAGTCCTCTTTACTCCTTCTCACCCTGCCTCACTTCCAGAGAGCAACAGAAACTTCGGACCCTGACTTCACGCAGCAGATACCCCTTCAAGTGGTAGCCATTGAAAGTAACTGTCTTTGCCCTCCTCTTTTCTGCCTCAAAGCAGGCCATAAATTTTTTTAAAAATTATTTTATTTAACTTTATTTATTTATTTTAATTTGACCAGGGAGAGACAGAGTAAGTGAGAGAGAGAGAGAGAAAGAGAGAGAGAGAGAGAGAAAGCAGCTGCCAGGTCTGGGACTCGAACTGCAGTCAGCCTTGTGAGAGTCCAGTGTCCTTAACCACCACACCACCTGCCGGCCCCATAAATTTCTTTTTTTGTGAAGAAGATTTCCATTTGAGAATTCAGTCTCACCCCCATGACTCTGAAGACAACTTTTATCACCTGAGATGACTAAATCCAGCGTAACGCACTTCATTAACCACGTATTCCATAGTCACCGTCCCAACTTACCCCCATCCCAAAAGCCCAGCTTCACTCTTTCTCTGAGTCTTATCTTTTCTCTGCACTTTATCACTTTAACATAGTATAGAAGATCCAGCGTCTAACCACTAATGTGTGGTTGGTAGTTTCAGGCATTATCCCAAACCCAGCAACAAAACATCAAAACCTAATTCGTTCGCCCGTGCCTGAGTAATTGAATTGGCTGTTCACTTGCTAGCATTAATGAAAGAGGTTTCAGATTTCCACTTAGAATAGTGTGGACATCACTGGTATCAAGACTGTGACTCATGAGACAGTGTTGTCTCCTGTTGCGCATAAACTGCATGCAGCACACTGAACTATGTGTTGGGGAGGGAAACAAAAACAGAAACAAAAACATTTCCTCACATTCCTAGGTTCAGTGATAGGAGCCTGGGGATAGAATTTACCAAAGACAGATTAACAGGAGAAAAGATTTATTTCCTATTCACACAGGGGAGTAGAGGGCTGTCAGAAGAGAAGTGAAAACCCTTTTGGCAATTTAAGAAAGCAGACCTTGGCTTTATTTGAAACGTCACAGGGAGATGGAGTGCAGCTCGCATCCTCAGTGAGAAATCAACGGATGGGTTTCGGAAAAGTTGATAATGATACTGGAATCTGGGTGACACCTAGGGCTTAAAAGAGGAGACTCCCAAAACTCAGTAGTAAGGTTGAAACCTTAGGCAGGGTTTTGGAGGCGGGTTATGTGGGGAAGCCACAATAGTTGGAGAGTAGAGCTGGGAGGGGTTTGGTGGGCGCAAAGATAGCACAAAGAAGCCATGGAGCAGGGGCAGCTCATGGTGACAGACTTGGGGCTCTGTGCCCAGAAAACGGAAAAGTGAATGGAATCCAGGAAAGTCACAGAGTTTTCCTTTGGGTGGCCTGGAGAAACATGGTTTTAATCAGAATCAGGGAGTAGACCTGGAATTCAGGTAGTTTTCCTTCCCAGCCCCTTCCCACCCCTTCCGTAGGGCCATGAAGACTGAGAGGACTATCAGCCCTTGGGAAGGTGGTTTGAAGGCGAATGGACAATAAACCTGGAGATGACCCAGTGTGAATCGTGAGAGCACCCTGATGTTGGGGTTTGTTCTCAGCAGTGACCCTGTGTGCTGTGTTTTAGAGGACAGGAGTAAATAACCTATAGGAATGGGAATATTCTCTGCAGGAGAGACACCAATCTTCAGGTCATAATGGCATCAAGTTATCTACATGTGGACATTCAGAAGATCTGGGCGTTTTCCTTTCAGAGGCTTGAAGGATTATAAGTACTGTGGGTTCCTGGTCAGCCAGGTGGTGTGACAGTTAAGGTAGCTGGATCCCACATGGTCAACAATGAGATTTTTATATGTATGTATTTATTATTTTTGGGAGAGGTTTTTGCTATAGGGTGCGTGCGCTCGCCAGACAGAGACAGAGAGACAGAAAGCGAGAAATCACCCCCCAGGGGGGATGGCCACACCACAATCCCTTCTCCTCCATTCTCCTCTCAGGATCCTGGGCATGCACACACATGTGCCTGGCGTGAGTTTAAGCTACCGGGTCTGGGACTTGAACCATGGTCGACTACATGGGAGTCCAGTGACCTAGACTTTATGCCAACTGCTGGTCCCTCAACTGTGAGTTTAACTCTCAGGCCAGCAGCTTAAGAAACACATCAGGCACATGTGTGCACGTGGCTAAAATCCTGAGAGGAGAATGGAGGGAAAAGGAGTAGTCATCCCCTCTGGGGGATACTTTTCCACTTTCTCGCTCTCTCCTTTTCTCTATCTGTCTTCAGTGAGTGCACACACACTATAGCAAATTAAAAACAGGGGCCAGTATGTGGCACGGTGGTTTGAGTCCTGGACCCGGTGGCTTGCTTTTTCACTTTCTCTCTTTCTCGTTCTGTCTTTCTTTGGTCAAATTTAAAAATAAATAAATAAAATAATTCTTGAAAAACAAAAAAGAAGCTTAAGAAATATGGGTTCTGTTGTTCAGATGTCAAGACTATTAATTGTGGGGGAAAAGCTGAATTCATCTTGTTGAGCAGGGGAGACTGGATATTGGAACACAGACTCCTAGAGGATTGCTCAGACAGGACTTAGATACATTTCTGAGTGAGGACAGTTCAATTAGTTTTATCAGAAAAGGGAAAACATTTTATTAGCTCTAACAGAAGTTTGGAAAAAATGTTGATTGGCTCTTGGACCAAAGCTGAGTTGCTTTAACTTCCTCAGCTTAAAGTGATTTCATTTTGGTCTTGTAATCCCTGATACAATTTCAAATGACCAGGTTTCTCATGATTTTAAAGAATACAGTATCTTGTGAACAAGCAGTTAGCGTAATGGCTATTTCGCTGGACCCGGCGGCTTAAAACTCACGCTGGGAGCGTGTGCGTGCGTGCCCAAGATCCCGAGAGGAGAATGGAGGAGAAGGGATTGCGGCGTGACCATCCCCCCCAGGGGGTGATTTCTCGCTTTCTGTCTCTATGTCTCTCTCTGTCTGTCTGGTGAGCGCACATGCCCTATAGTGAAAATCTCTCAAAAAAAAAAAAAAAAAAAAGAATACAGTTTCTTCTTTTTTTAAAAAATTTGCTACAAGGTTCTTGCACTTCCCAGAGAGAGACAGAGAAAATGAGAAAGCACCCCTCAGGGGGATGGCCACACTGCAGTGCCCTCTTCTCCACTCTCCCCTTGGGATTTTGGGCATGTGAACATGTGCACCCGGTGTGTTTTTTAAGCTGCTGGGTCCAGGACTCAAACCCACTGTTGACCATGTGAGATCCAGCCACCTTAACCACCATGCCCCCGATTGGCACAAATACTGTTTCATAATACTAAGTCCTCCATATACTTACTAGCAGAAGCAGTTTAGTTTGAGTATATTGAGTTAATCAAACCAAAAAGTAATTTGAATTGTGTAGTTTAACCTTGTTTTTTGATCAAATTAACTGGAAAATATTTGAATCTCTGTTCCTTTTGGGTGATGAAGACTCAACCGTTATTCAAAACCTGATATTCTTTTGTGCACTGAGAATAGTCTCGAGTAGGCTGTGTAGCTTAGGAGTGAAGACAGTGGTCTATGCTCTCTGGGCCAGATGGACTCCACAATATGTTACCACATTCCAGTCCGTTTCATTGACATTTACTGAGCACGTGATAAAATATCCTACGTACCATCGTTGTGTGTCAATGTCCTCCTTGCTTTACGTTTGTGACTTCTGATTCTCAACGATCCTGTAAGAAGGTGAGGTGTGTCTTCTCCCATTTTGTGTTGTGATAATAAGAATATCACAGATGGAGTAATTTATAAAAAAAAATCCCAGCCAGTCAGTGGTGTGGTAGTTAAGGTGGCTGGATCCTACGTGGCCAAATGTGTGGTTCGAGTCCTGATTACCGGGCACTTGAGAGTACCCAAAATCACCAAAGGAGAAATGAAGAAGGGACTGTGGCATGACCATCCCCCATGGGGGGTAATTTTGTCACACCTTCTTCCACTCCTCATCTCTTCCTGGCAAGTGTATGTACCCTCTAGTAAATTAAAAAAAAAAAAAAAAACCCTCACAGATCTAGAGGCCAGAGTCCAATGTCAACACACAGGCATCTGGCAAGAACTTTCTTACTATATGTATCATTTAATGACTGAAGGGGGCAGGGTGAGAGAGAGGGAGGAAAAGGGTGTGAACGCGTCCTTTTGTCAGGAACTCTGCCATAACTAACTCACTTGTGTGTTAAGGCAGGAATTCATTCATGAGGGCAGAGCCCTAATCACTTCTACCCTGTTGCACTGGGATTAGGTTTCCAACATATAAACTTTGGAGGACACATTGGAACCACAGCAGCAGGGTGTTACCATATTACTGTTTTACAAATGAGAAATCTGATGCTTGGTTACTAGCCCAAGGTCATCCAAACGGTAAGGGACTGAGCCAGAAATTTAACAATGGCCTGTCTGACTCCAGATTCCATATTCAAACCTCTGGCTCATTCCTCTTGCACTCTCCTTCTGAATCTATTGGAGGTTAGTGCCAGGATTGCTGTAGGTTTATTTTGAGTAATGCATTTTTGTACACTTTAGGTAAATTTTGCCCCCAAACTATCACTATCCATTCTAGGCCTCAAGTAGGGTGCATATTATATCTTCAGTATCCTGGTTGTAGATTACTGGACAGACTCACTTCAATCAAATTGCCAAGCCACCACATAGCTTTTGGGGTGGGAAGGAACTGGAATTCCAGAGCAACCTATGGATAGACTAGAATAGTAGTTAAAAGGCCTCCCCTGGTTATTCTTTACTGATGTTTGTGTCCCTCTCCTGTGCCTGAGTTTTTAAGTCCACCAGAACATCTAGTCTAAAAAGGAATCACCAGCTGTAACAATTCACATTAAGGTATTAGTAAACGTTTGTCTTCTTTTTAAAAGTGGAAGGAAAAGTCAGAGAATAGTTAACACAGAGAAAGCAACAATTAGCAGCACAATCTTGACAGAGATGCTATGCTTGGTCAAACTTTAGGTAGGCTCTAGAACCTTCTCCTTAACCCATTTGTTTTAGCAAGAACCCTTCTAAGTCAGTCTAGAGAGAATCCACATCTTCTGTATCTGAACACCCTGGAGATCTATCTGGTTTCCTCATCTGTCGCCATCCCATAAGTGACATCTGGTCACTTTAACCTGTCATTGGAAAACTCCTTTTAGGTTGGTTTACTTAGAATCCCTTTGATGCCTGGCGTTTTCCTCTTGTGATTTTCTTTTTTTTCTTTTTTTTTTTTTATTTTTATTATTTTTTTTTTTTGAGAGATTTTCACTGTAGGGCGCGTGCGCTCGCCAGACAGACAGAGAGAGACATAGAGACAGAAAGCGAGAAATCACCCCCCAGGGGGGATGGTCACGCCGCAATCCCTTCTCCTCCATTCTCCTCTCGGGATCTTGGGCACGCACGCACACGCGCCCGGCGTGAGTTTTAAGCCACCGGGTCCGGGACACGAACCGCGGTCGACTACGTGGGAGTCCAGCGACATAGCCATTACGCTAACTGCTGGTTCCCGTGATTTTCTGTCTGCTGACATCCATCTTGCTCCTTGGCTGTAAATGATGCTGTATTAGGAACCGAGCCCTGGGTGGCTCTGTGCACAGTGCTAATGCACTACTTAGGAGAAGTCAGATCCTACTTGGTGGCTGCTATTTGAACCCCTGTCCTGGGTGACCTGAGATACACCTGGCACATGTACAAGTGTCCAGGATCCAAGGAAGGGGATCATAGCATGACCAGACCCTGTGGAGGGTGCTCATTTTTCTCTCATTGCACTCTCACGTGTGCGTACGCTCACTCTATCATGAATAAATAGAATATTTAGGGCTGGCCCTGTAGCCTAGTTGCTGAGTGTGCCAGATCCCACATGGCTGACCACAGTTTAAATCGTGGCCCTAGTGGTTTGAAAAACACACCAGGCACATGTACATGCATGCTCCAAATTCTTTTTTTTTTGGAGAGGTTTTCACTATAGGGCACGTGCGCTCGCCAGAAAGACAGAGAGATAGAAAGCGAGAAATCACCCCCCAGGGGGGATGGCCACGCCGCAATCCCTTCTCCTCTTGGGATCTTGGGCACACACACACACACACACACACGCCCAGTGTGAGTTTAAGTCGACGGGTCCAGAACTTGAACCGCGGCTGACTACGTGGGAGTCCAGCAACATATCCATTATGCTAACTGCTGGTCCCCATGCTCCAAATCCTGACAGGATGGAGAAATCAAAGGGAAAGGATCGTGTCATGACTACATCCCACTGAGGGTGCTCTCTCTCTCTCTCTCTCTCTTTCTGGCAAGCGCATGTGTGGTCTGTCAAAAAGAAAAAAATAAATAAAAGGAAGAAAAGAAAACAAAGAAAATTTAAAAAGAAAGAATTGAGTCCGGTTCTATACTGCAAGCTCTTCCCATTGCAATACTTCTTAATAAAATAGTTTTATCAGTTTAACTATTTCCAGCACTGGTTTTCTTTGACAGTCTTACGCATTCAGTAGTCATCAAGTCTCATCCTTTCACGTACTTGGTACTGTTTCAACCCTGGAAAGTGAGATTGAATAAAATTCTTTTCCTGCCCTTGAGGAGTTCATATTCCAATGCAGAAAACAGACAATTCGACACCACCACCCATACCCCCTGCACAGCATTGTTGGAGTCACACAAAGGTCCTGTGAGACAGAGTTGGGGGAGGAATGGGGTGGGGTATTGGTTGGGCTAGCCAGAAGTGTTAGAGGGAAGAGTGGCTTTCCTTTGCCTCACCTTCACGGGCAGCTTCTCAGGAACCTACCCTAGATTTACTGTATCAATGTCCAGGAGTGGGGCCCCAGAAATTTGTATTGAAAAAAAAATTTTTTTTTAAAAACTTTTTGCTATAATGTATGTATGCTCACAGGAGAAAGAGAGAGGGCAAGTGAGATATGATCCCCCATGCCGTGCTGCAATCCCTTCTCCATTTTCCTCTTGGAGTTTTGGGCATGCATGCACAAAGCTGCTGGGTCTGAGACTCGAACCACCAAGTTGGCCATATGGGATGCGCAGGGCCACCTTCACCAACACGCTACCTGGCCGACCTAGCAATCTGTATTTTTAAGAAGCTGTGGATAAGATATTCTGGCAGATGTGAGACCACTGCCATAAAACAAATGGACTTAAAGCTCTCAGTCTTATCTCGGCCTGTCATTCAGTATGCCCCTGGAATGGCTTAGGTAATAATGACCTTGTTGTAGGCTATTTCCTGTTGATTAATGACCAGCTGGAAGAAGTTGTCTCTAGGCTCTTTCAATTCAGACTGCCAATAATTACCCAACTAAATACAAGCCTGCAGTTCCAATGAGAAAGCTCTCCTCCAGAGGAACATTGCACTGTTAGGTTGTCTTAATTGCATTCCTTCTCTAATTCATCTCCCAAACTCCACAGTTGCTCCAAAACGGGAAAAACAAACAAACAAACAAAAAACCAGAAAAACAAAACAAGCAGGAAGATCAAAGTGTGTGTGTCTGCTGGAACAACCAGAAGCGGAGAGGTAGGGGAGAAGATTTAGCTGCGAGGTGGATTTTGTTGAAATGTTCTATTTGTTCAGCAGTGATTTGTACCAGGTAATATGAACTAGGTTGCCTTCAGTCCCTTTGCAGATTATACCCCATTTCCTTTACCGGGCTGCTAAGTCAGTCTTCGGGAATTATTCCCTCTCCGGCTTCTCTCTGCGAACAAAATGATGTAGCACATATGCTTCCACTTTCCGTCCAGCAAAGCTGCCTGCCTTGCAAACTGCTCAGGCTGGAACTGGAATCTTTCCACCCACCCCTTTCCCGGCAGGTAAAGAAAATGTTCATAGCGCAGGTTTTTGTTACCAGGCAACACAGTTCCATTTGCCAATTGCCACCATTTCCTTCTCATAGTATTACAGGCCTTATTATTAACATTTAGTTCAGAGAAATTGCTGTCATTATGTGAAGTAACTTCCTTTAGAGGTTATTCATTAACCTTAGGTATTTTACTGTGTAATTATAATTGCCAAGTGCCGCGGGCTTGGAAAACCTTTGAACTCCTCAAGGTATTAGGGGACGGCAGAGAGGATATTATCTGATTTTTCTTCCTTTTCCAGTTAAGGTTTAATGCTGAAGGTGCCCCATTTCCCCTCCAGAGGTGTCTGCTTCCCTAAAGGGTAAACCTCTCCTGTGGCCTTTTCCCAGCCTGCTGACTGTAAATAAGAAGTAACCCACAGACCATCTTGCCTCTTCCTCTGGTTTCACCGCAGAGAGTGAAAATCGTTCTCCTTTGTCTTAAGGAAGAACCATGGGATACTCAAGACGCACATGGTGGGTCAATGACTGGCTGGCGTGCTGGTGCCTCTGTGGGGCTCTGGGAAGGACCTTGCACAATGCCGGAATTGTGTATTGCGCATGATCTTGTTCTGACACAACGGAAGATCTTCATCCCACTGCTGACTGGATGGCTCTATAAAAGCCATTTTTCACTCCCCGGCTTTGCCCAGGCCAGGTGTGCGTTCCATAATGCACCTATTATATAGCCATTCTCAGTAGCCATCGCTTATACAATGGCTCCTCTGATGTGTCCCACTCCGGTGTGGCTGCCAAAGACTCCCACCCCCACCCAGCTCAGCTTCAGGTATGCATCTCACATATATTTGCAGGCAATAAATAAATAAATAAAAACAATGCACCTTCCTCCTCTCTCCTCTTTGTTTCAAGACCAAGTAAAGGAACTGGCATTTCTTCCCCCTCCCCTGCCCCCAGCTATGAGTGCCTGCAGCATCGGCGCCCTAAAAAAGGAAACCTGTTTTCCTTCTCCCGGGTTTCTGGTTTCTCCACCCAGCTCCCCACAGTCCACCACGCCCCGCACCCAGTCCTTCCGGCCTCCACCCAGACTCTGAGAAGTGGCCCTACATTCCAGGTAACCTGACTCCTCAGCGGGATGGGCGGCCGCCTGCAAAGGCACGGCTGGCCACGTGACCTCTCCTGCCTGCACCCCGGACGTGCAGAGCTTACTCAGAAAACTAGGGGACAGGTGAGCCCAGGGTACTGTGTGGATCTGAGTCGAAAAAACATGTCTTTATTAAAAAAAAAAAGTGCTTGCTTCGGCATCAGCTACCACTTTGATCCTTACAAATGAAAAGGCATGATGGGCTGTGGGGTTTTATGGCGTGAACCGAGGTGCAAGACAAAAGCAGGCGACCTCGGGGAGGAAAAGGCGGAGCGGGTTTTATGGGAGCGAGGGCACAAGTCTGGACGCGGAGGCTGCGCGCGGGGAGGGCCGCGACGCCTGGCAGGAGCCGACGCTGGAGCTGCAGGCCTGGGCTGCAAGCGGTCCCTCCGTCCCATGCCTTGCCTCTCGGGGTCCCTAGCTTGCCCTTGTCGGCTGTCTTCTTTGATCTGTGGAATGGGGAAACAAAAGGGGGACACTTTGATATCCTTTAAAAGGGGCGAGGATTTGCTGCTTTCTCCCCAAATAAAGGGCTCGAAGGGAATGCCTTTGAGCACTGGAAGGAACATGCTGTCACATGTAACCTAATGAGCTCAGCCTCCTCTTCCAGTACCCATTAATCAATCAGCCAGCACTTTAAAAGCATCTCACTGGGATCCTGCGTGCTGTGGAGAAGTCAGGGCATGGTCTCTGCGCTTCAGGTATTCAGCTTGGGCTGGGAGATGGAAAACGGCCTAGCAGGCCACTTTACTGAGCACTCCCATGGGCCAGGTCCTGGTGCTGCTTTCTCCTCTTTGTGACACCAGTCGGCAGGCACTGTAAGGTCATCTCCATTTTGCCGACGTTTCGGAGAGGTCACTTTCCCCATGTCTCATATACACCGTATGGTGGTCAGCTGTCATCTCCAGAGGAACGGCTGTAGCTGCAAGCCAGATCTCTTCACCTCCGGTGACAGTGAGTGGCCAGTCGCATTTGGCCTTGTCCTCTCTGTGCTCTCTGGGGAGCAGGTTCACCATCTAGGGTCATGTGTGAGAGCTCCCTTCACCCGCCACCACCTCTGAGATCCTGCTTGGTCTTTTCTCCTCAGTCTCCCAATGTGTTTTCCTCTGTGATCACGTCCCAGTCAATTGTCCTTAGGCGACATTAAGACATACACTTGAACATTCTATCCGGTCCTTGTGGCTTCATTATCCAAGTAGAAAAAGACACCTAATTCAGGAGTGACATCTCCAGAGCGGAACTTCACTCCCACGAAGTGGGCTTGATCTCTTCCATCCCGTCCTCTACCCTCCAGCGAGGTGTTCCCGCTCTGCTTTGCACAGAGCAGTGACTGTCCTTAAATGCAGTCAGCCAGAGTCAGGGTTTGACCAGTACCCCGAAGGCAGGTTTGATGAGATTAGACATCTTCACCTCAGCTCACCACACGGGTCCTTGAAAGCCCTCATAATGACTAAAGAACCAAACAGAATGTGGTTTTCCCAGGTAAGCCAGCATTTTGATATTTTTAATAGTGTGAAACACTAAGCCAATAGGATTTTATGAGTATCATGGGGAGACATAGGCTTTGACCTGGTTTATAATCTTACTTCTCTGAAAGCTGGGGTAATGAGCAACTCCTTTGGGCATGGGTCTGAATGGGAAATGTTCTACTGTTTAGAAAATTCCAGATTGATAGAAATTAACCCTGGGACAACTGTTCTTGATGTTGTATCCCTGGTCAGCCTAGTTGGTGGGGATTTAAAGGCCTGGTAATCCTTGATTAGTATTAGTATCTAAGCCTCTCTTCTTCTAATTCTTTTTTTTTTTTTTTAAGGTTTTAGCCATAAAGTGCATGTACTTGCTGGAGAGACACAGAGAGACAGTAAGCAGGAAAGTGAGAAATCAGCCCTCAGGGGTGATGGCCATGCCACAGTCCCTTCTTCTCCATTCTCCTCATGAGATTTTGGGCATGCACTCATATGAGTCCAGCATGATTTTCAAACCACCAGGTCCGGGATTCAAACTATAGTTGGCCATGAGGAAGCCCAGCGCTGTAACCACCATGCTACCTGTTGGCTCCACTCCCTCTTAGCTACAAATTGAAAGTTTGCTATTTCGGTTTGCTTTTACTGAGCACCTCTGTTTACATCGTATGGTAAAAACAATGGAAAGAACAGAGTTAATCCTGGAAACTTGGGCTGCGTTCTGGGCCTGCCACTAATCAGCCGTGAGCCAATCATAATGGCCCTTGTCCATTTGAACCACAGTTTCTTTATTTTTCAGGAAATAAAAATTGGGACCAGTCTGGTGGTTTTCAAATTGGTATAGCTCTGCCCTTTATCTTTTCTATACTGGGGTTTTGTGTAGGAGATTAGATTTAAAACAGAAAGGGGTGGGGTTGGCAGGTGGCGTGGTGGGTAAGGGGCTGGACTTCCACATGGCCAACCGTAGTTTGAATCCTGGATTTGGTGACTTGCTTTCTCATGTTCCTTCTTTCTCCCTGTGTCTCTGTCTGGCCAAAATTAAAAAAAAATAATAATAGTAAATAACTTAACCTCCCCCACCACACACAAAGGGAATTCACTAATCAAAACCGTTCACCCTAGAGGCTTGCTGAGGTCTGCATCTTCCTCAGCTCTAAGGATCCTCAAGGTAGGGGGATCCTTAGATCCCCTAGTTGCTAAGAGGGAAGGGGAAAGGATTACTGGGAGGCAGGGAAGGTCTCTGCCAGAGGCGTAAAATGGTTGGAAGTCTGTGCTAGATTCATTTATTAGTGGCCACAGATGGGAAGTGGTGCTTGGCAGTCCTGTTGTTCTTCTGCATGAGCTCTCCCTTCTGTCCCCTACTATCTCCACACGGCCACTCCAGTCCCTCATGGCCCGTGATGGTCCTCAGGCCACTGTTCATCACAATGGAGTGAGGCACAAGGGCTACCTCTTCTCTTCCCTGTCAGACCTGAATGACATCAAAGTTCTTCTCTACCAATGGTTTTTTTTTTTTTTTTGGAGAGATTTTCACTGTAGGGCGTGTGCGCTCACCAGACAGACAGAGAGAGACATAGAGACAGAAAGCGAGAAATCACCCCCCAGGGGGGATGGTCACACCGCAATCCCTTCTCCTCCATTCTCCTCTCGGGATCTTGGGCACGCACGCACATGCGCCCGGCATGAGTTTTAAGCCACCGGGTCCGGGACACGAACCGCGGTCGACTACGTGGGAGTCCAGCGACATAGCCATTACACTAACTGCTGGTTCCCTGGGTTTTGAGCCCTAGCCTGGACTCACTTGATATTTCCTATTAGAGACCCATTGTTGGAGTGGAACTGATGAAGTGGAGACTGGCCATGTTTTCAACAGGGGTGTAAGTAAGGTGTTATCTGTGGAATCTCTAGGTCCAGGAGAAAATTTTACAACAAAAATATGGAAGTGAGGGTCTAAACTGGATGGGGACTGGGGGTAGACAGTAAGGGTAGCAGATAGGGTGGTCAAGAGGTCAAGCATAGCAGTAGAATTTAAACCCATGAGCATAGGGCGTTAGGGAGAAAACTTGTAGTATATCATGACCAAGTCAAAGCAGTTCCTTCTAAGAGACAACCTGGGTCAGAAAACCTTAAGTGAAGACCTCACAAAAGACATGCTCAGTGAGAAAAGAGAGGGTAGTCTCCACACTACTGTGTCATATAGATTGTTAGCACTCGGATGCCTAGATGTATGACTCTGGATTGGAGAACCTTTTCCTTCAGATTTTTCAAAAACATTTGCCAAAGGGTATGCACACTCACAGCCGAGAGACAGAGAGTGAGAGTGAGAGAGAGAGAGAGAGAGAGAAAGAGTGAGAGAGAGAGAGAGAGAGAAATGAGAAAGTACTCCCTATGAGAGATGGCCACGCTGCAATCCCTTCTCCTCCATTTCCCCTGTTGGGATTTGGGGCACATACTATCCATTCTGCCCCTTCCTCCTATTTTCTCATTCGGTGTTTTCCAGTGAGGTTTGTGGATGTCCAGACCAGGTTCACCAGAACCTGGCCAGGCCTGTTGGGTCAGAACTCTGATGATAGGATGGGAACATAGGGCCAGGTAATGTTGGAGCTGTTGTTCAAGCCCTCTTGGGATCCTCTGCTCACCAGGGTTTTGGGTTCTCTGCTGCAGTTCCAGTTGGCCACCACACTGGCTCCCAACTCTGCTTCACATCCTTTGCCCTTTCTCTTGGGGAGGTCCTACCCTGGTGGGTTCTGTTTTTCGGTGACCTAAAGACTCCCCTCCACATGGCGTCCTACCTGCACCCAGTCTTCTACTTCCAACCATTCCCAGGCAGTCTCTGGTGTGTCAGCTGGGACTTCCCACACTCGTCATGTCTTGGGACAACTTCCTGAGGAGTTGGATATTTTTCTACCAAGTTATTTTGTAAACAAGGACACAGAGCCCAAGGGGCTGTCTATGATGAGATTTTCTTTGTTAGAGAGAATCCTAATAAATATACCTTGACTACATGGATGAGAGGCTGATTTGCCCTGGACACACTATCTTTGTAGATTTTGTGTGAAGCCTGGATTTGTGGTTCCTTCTTTGGTTCCTTCTACTAGAACCACTGGGAGATGAGAGAAGGGTACATAAATGGTAAACCCTGCGCAAGAGTTCCACATTAACGATCAAATTGAACACCTGCGGCATCTCCCTAGACTGTGACAGCACCAGCCAGGAGTGCCCTAAAGTGAGACTTTACCCAATTGCCTTTTTTTTTTTAAATTGTGTGGTGTTCATTGACTGTTGATTATTGCAGGACTGGGTCAGTCGGAGGTCAGGAGCAGGGGGAGCCATGGGCTTGGAGACAGAAGCAGTTCTACCAATCCCTGGGAAGTCTTATGGGAGAAGGTGGGATTTTGAAAAACACACTTTGGCGATTGTCTTTCTAAAATCATCAGAAGCCATCACTGCCCTGTTCACACTCTGCACATGAAGCAATATCCACGTTGTAGAAAAAGAACTCATTACGAGAAAGAAGTTAGAGTAAGTGTACTTGAAGAGAGTTAGGTCACTGCTAGCCGGATCTGGCTGTGATCTGCATTCGATTTAGGGCTTGAGAAAGGAATGTTTGATCTCACAGAACGTGGACTTGGAGGGGGTCCTCGGGCCCCTTCTCCTGCCCCCTGGCTTCACAGGTTGATGACAGACCCCGAGGGTGCGAGGGGGTATGTGTGTCTTCCTCCAAGGATCTCCCATTGCAGCTGAAGAGAAGCTTGTTTCTCCAGCTGTCGAACCTTTAGTTTTATCTGCCTTTTGTTGACCTCTTAGTTTTATAATGAGTCAGTTTATTTGCTTGTGCAAATTGAGTTTTCTTAGAAATATAAGCCAGTTAGAAAGAGGCCAATGTTTTGATTGTTTCCTCTTAAGAAGGAGAAACAGCTCCAGGACCAGGTTCCACTGGGGTGATGCATTCTAGGACGGTGCTTGTTGCTGGTTTATTTTAGTACCATGCAGCAAAGTCTAGTGGGCAGAGACATGATGGTCCTCCCCGTCAGAGGTAGGACTAGCTGCAGGGTTTACAAGCTCATGAAGTCTCAATTTCTGGGAGTTCTAAGAATTTGCTTAGCAACTGGCCTGACCAGTCCA
Source organism: Tupaia belangeri chinensis (assembly GCF_000334495.1). NCBI lineage: Eukaryota > Metazoa > Chordata > Mammalia > Scandentia > Tupaiidae > Tupaia > Tupaia belangeri. The sequence continues at coordinate 5,308,370 of NW_006159859.1, forward strand.
TCCTCCTAGCTACCCCCCAGCTTGACCGCACTTACTGGTGGGGCTCAGGGGGCAGTGTTGGAACTAAACAAGGATTAAGCGTTTTGTGAACACGGTGCCAGTCTTTTCCTCGATGGGACCTGAGCCTGTAACCTGGTCCAACAAAACGAGGGAGAACAAGCCAAAAAAAACCTTTTTAAGAAACAACACAGGCAGTAGGAAATCATACTGGTCAGGGCTTGTCTTCCTGGCATAGCGCCTCATTCCACCCTGTTGCAATCAGCTCTGAGAGTGTCTACAGGGACACTGGTGCAGGGCCCCGCGGAGCCCCGCGGAGGAAAGGAACTTTTACATTGCTGTTTGCCTGGGCCCCTTGCCAGGGGCTAAGTTCAAAGTGCATTTTCCAGTAATTTGCTGGGACTTCTCTGTGGGTTTGATAGGCCAGGACAGAAGCCTGCGAACTGAAATAATATTTCCTGATTTCTGTCATTTCTTAAGAAGAGAGGGAGGGTTGCAGAGGGACTGGGTTGGGGGGTGGGTGGGTAGAAAAGTTGTGTGAGCTCTGAGAACAAATTGGGCTTCCACTGCCTGCTGTCGTGCCCAATCCCTGCTCCGCCTCAGTCCCTTGGAGGGCCATCTACCTCAGGGCCCCCTCCTGGAGATAAGGTGCCCCTTCCCTGCAGCCAGCGAAATGCTCCCCTGATTTACCCTTTGCCACATGATTTGACACTGTAAAGCTGTCGAGTAATGGCAGTATGTTCTTGTTTTCTCATATCTGTAGGATGAAAGTGAACATTTTTATAATCCTTCCCTCCTCACCACATTTAGTTCCCTGGTGTTAGACATGTGGGCTTGATTAAAGGGAAAAAATGGCTACACGGAGAAGTTGGAGTTTACATTCCCCTCCTGCAATCTCCCCTTCCCTCAGCCACCCCCTTCCCAGGAGTTTGAGGGCGAGGTCTATGGTCCTGCCATTTCATCCTTATCTCTCCTCCCCTGCCCTGTGTGTATCAGAGGACTGGACAGGTTGTAATTTGAAAGGAGTCCTGGGGCCAGCAGATGTTGTAGCGTTTATGTCACTGGACTCCCACATGGCCGAATGCGGTTCGAATCCCAGACTCAGGTGCCTTGAAATTCATGCTGGGCTCGTTTGTGTGTGTGTGTGTGTGTGTGTGTGTGCTCAATATCTCGGGAGGAGAATGGAGGAGAAGGGATTGCAACATGGCCATCCCCTGGGGATGGGGGAGAGGATTTATCACTTTCCTTCTCACTGTCTCTGTCTCTCTCCTGCAAGTGCATGGACCCTAAGGCAAAAACCTCTATGAAAATTAAAAAAAAAAAAAAAGAAAAAGAAATGAGTCCTTATCTAATGAAGGTGTGGACAGTGGTAGAATAAATAATTTCCATGTCTGATAGAGGCTCACAGGAATGGTACTTTACTGATATGAGTGCAACTCATTTGCTACAAGGCATTGTGTCCCCAAAATGTTTGCCATGATCCTGTGGCTGTCACTCTTTACATGGGATGAGCCCAGCTGAGCTGCGAAAGCTTTGGGAACAGAGAAGAGCGAAGCAGGGAGAGACACAGCTGAACTTGGAGATTCGGTGGCCCTGTCACCACGTTGCGGTCATGTTTACTAGTCACCCACTACCCCAAACAGCCGTATGTCCACACACCCCAAAGCGAAGAGCCCCGGCACTTCACAGAGTGTCGGAAATCGTCTATGGGGGCTCCTTCCCTCTTTTCCTCGCGGGTCGTCCCGCTCCCTTAGTGT
>NW_006159859.1:5310360-5318987 GCF_000334495.1 Tupaia belangeri chinensis
TATGGGCGCGCCTTCCCGCGTTCCCTCGTGGCTCCTCCTGCTTCCTTAGTGTTCCCACCAGATAAGCCTTTTCATTCGCTGATGTGCTGCTGAGAGACTGCCTCTCTGTGCTCCTCTTCCTCTAGCCTGCAAATGGAATTAGTGCAATTTAATATTATAACCTGATGCTACTGCAATAAAGCAATTTGGGCTGGTGGTGAGAGTGTGGCTGTGGGTGGGTGTGGAGAGCAGAGAATTTGCTGTAATGAAGTTTTTCTGCATTTGTTTAAGAAATGCTAGCGTAAGGCCATGTCGGTATGAAATCTTATTTACATATTTTTAGTGGAGAATTGGTGCCATTTGAAACCATCTGAATATGTAGATACATAATGCCCAGACAACTGGTTCAAGGTTTAAGAAAAGAAGACTTTTTGGTTGTAAGGACTTGCATTGCTCAAATAATGGTCCGTGTTAATTATTCCCTCCTTTACTGAATTGACACTATTTTTTTCAGAGAGGGTTTTGCTATAGGGCGCGTGCGCTCACCAGAAAGACAGAGAGAAACAGAAAGTGAGGAATCACCCCCCAAGGGGGGGTGGCCATGCCACAATCCCTTCTCCTCCATTCTCCTCTTGAGATCTTGGGCATGCATGTACACGTTCCCGGCATGAGTTTGAGCCACCGAGTTTGGGACCCGAACCATGGTCGACTACATGGGAATCCAGTGACATAGCCATTACACCAACTGCTGGTCCTGGTATTTTTTTAAAAAGAGAGATTATTGCTATGGGGTGTGTGTACTTGCCAGAAAGATAGAGAGTGAGAGAGACAGAGAGTCAGAAAGTGAGAAATCACCCCTGAGGGGGGATGGCTGTACCCCAATCCTGTCTCCTCCATTCTCCTCTAGGGATTTTGGGCATCCATACACACATGCCCAGCATGTCTTAAGTCACCGGGTCCTGGACTTGAATCGTGGTCAACTTCAATGGAGTCCAGAGACATAAACACTATGCCATCTGCTATTCCCCTGAATTAACTTCTTTAAAAAGTATGTGAATGAAATGATCATTTGTTTTTACAAAGTGGAATTAAAAAGACCCAAGTATTTCAGTAGTTTTTGTTACAATTGTTACAATTGAAAACATTTATATTGTCTATAAAGTGGGGGGACCTCACTAATTCTGCAGGTGAAGTCTCAGGGAAGTAGAGAACAAAGAAAGAGATGATTTTAAAATTCTCCTTGCTAAATAAGGTCCCACACCATGTTATAATGAAATTGAGTAACTTATATTCTTCTTGAATGAAGACTGTTCTCTCTTCAGCAGACAGATCTCCTAGGGCAGGCCTTAGATTTCTCAATGGACATCTGACTGTTACACATCTCTGTTCAAAAGAGGACAGATGGGGCCAGCAGGTGGCATGGTGGTTAAGGCGTTTGACTCCCATGTGGCTGACCAGAGTTTGAGTCCTAGACCTAGCAACTCACTTTCTAACTCCCTCCCGCCCCCCGCAACCCGCCGTCGCTCTCTGGTAAATGCACAAGCCCTATAGCAAATTAATAATAATAATAATTCTTTAAAAAAATGAAAAAAGAGGACAGACATCTGGAAAAGACACTGCCCTCACCATTGGCTTAGAGCATGTCTTCCTGTCAATTTCTGTCTGTGAAGGAGGCACATGATGGGCTGCCCTGCGTCTCTTGTATCTATAATGTTAGGTGTTCGGCATTTGTGGAGATGACAGCGACAGTTCCATTTGCTCATGAGGCAGCCTCAGGTCCATCATATGTATAATTGGTAATTTCCCTGAGGCCCAAGGCTGAAATTGTACCTGGGGTGTGGGAGCCAGCCCCATATGCCGCGAATAAACTGCCCAGCTCGCTGTGCTTCCACACCTCGGTGTGGTTCTGTTGTTCTTCACACTTTCCGGTAGGTGCAGCCAGTAAGGCCCGTCAAATGATCAGCATTTGGTTCGTTTGTGAAAATGGATCTCTAAACAAAGCCACCTGAGTGCTTGACAGAAATGACAAATGACGGCCTGAGAAAAGGAATGTTCTTACCGAGAAACTATTTTTATACAGTTTGGATCCTGTGTTTTTAACCTCACTAACTTATTAAGAGGCCGGAAGAGTCACTAAGACTTTTCCAGTGTCCTTTTCTACACCTTAAGGACGATGTCCTGTGCTACAGTGGTGTTCGAGACTTTGTGTGTTAAGTCAATTGCTTGGGGCCATACATTCAGCTTTTCTTTTGTGTTATGCTTAGAATATTGTGAATTTTTTAAAAAAAATTATCATGCTGTAAATTTATTTATTCATTTTAGTTTTGTCATCGAGTGTGTATACTCACCAGAGGGAGACAGAAAGAGAGAGAGGGAGAGTGAGAGATCACCCTTCCCCCTGGGCGGAGTGGCCGCAGCTCAATTCCTCTACTCCACTCTACCCTCCAGATTTTGGGCATGTATTCACATATGCCTGACGTGCTTTTCAGGCTGCTGGATCTGAACTCCCACCATGGAATCCACCATGTGGGATCCAGCTGCTGTAAACTCCAGGTATGCTGGCCTGCTACAAAAATTAATAAATATTTATGACCCATTTGGGAAAGGACTATGACAGGTCTGTAACACATGAGCAGTGTAAACACTGGCATAAACAGGGAACCAGCAGTTAGCGTAATGGCTATGTTGCTGGACTCCCACGTAGTCGACCGCGGTTCGTGTCCCGGACCCGGTGGCTTAAAACTCACGCCGGGCGCGTGTACATGCGTGCCCAAGATCCCGAGAGGAGAATGGAGGAGAAGGGATTGCGGCGTGACCATCCCCCCTGGGGGGTGATTTCTCGCTTTCTGTCTCTATGTCTCTCTCTGTCTGTCTGGCGAGCGCACGCGCCCTACAGTGAAAAATCTCTCAAAAAAAAAAAATAAAAAACAAAAAAACACTGGCATAAACAGTGCTTATGGTATTTTTGAATTGCACATAGAAGGTACATTAATGGATGGCTTTGTATTGAATAGAAAAACTCAGAAGAGCAAAGCAGTAGGAGGCAATGATTGGTATTGCCAAAGCATTTCTCTCTGCAGGAGAAGGCTGGCTACAGGTTATGCTGTTTCTTTGTTTCTGTTTTAGAGACTGGGTCTCACTACGTTTCCCATGCTGGCCTTGAAATCAGGATCCTCCTGCCTTAATACCTGGTATTACTGTGCCCAGCTCTCTCTGGTTGCTTGAAATTGTTCTGTCAAATCAGTATATAGACCACTCATTCCTGAAGCCCGATCCTGCTTTTAAAAATAAACTTATTTACTTTGATAGAGACCAGCCAGCTGGGATTGCAGACACACCTGGTGTGCTCATGTCTACCCAGGAACTGAGCCTAGGGCCTTCCCATACGGCTTCAGCATCACGCAGCAGTACCCAACTGACCACACTACCCTTTCTTTTTTCTTCTTTTTAAGATAGAGTTTTTCTATAGGGTGTGTGTGTTCGCCAGAGCGACAGAGACAGAGAGACGGAACGCGAGAAATCACCCCTCGGGGGGATGGCCACTTCGCAATTCCCTCTCCTGTATTCTCCTCTTAGGATCCCGGGAACTCACACACACATGCCCGGCATGAGTTTCAAGCCACCAGGTCTGGGACTCGAACCACGGTTGACTACGTGGGAGTCTAGCAATGTAACCATTTCACCATCTGCTGGTCCCTCTTTCTTTCTACCCCCTCAATCCACCTCTTTTTCTTTTGGCCTTCTTTCTACCAATGGAGTGATCTCAAAGCCAGTGAACCAACTGGGTGGGAAGGAGGAAGGAACTGAAGCGTAATAAGCGATTTCTCTGTTTGACAGACTCACTCATTTAAGCCTCACAATGCCCTCTGATGTGAGGTACTAATAACACCCCGGTTTGCAGAGGAGGCTCAGAAGTCACAGGTCACTTGCTGTGTCACACAGTGAGAAGGTGGAGCAACTTACATCCATGTTTATGCAGCTAGGAGGACCGAGCTCTGGCTCTTCCCCTGTAGCCTCCAGCCAGGAAGGATGTGGCCCTTTTGTGATTAGGGGAAGGGCCTTTCGTAGCCTTATCCCTCCTCTTTTCAAGGTCTGAGCCTAATGCTCTGTTTAGAGTGAATTCCCCTAGCACGTTGAAGAATATGGTTGAATTAAGGGCTGTATCTATTGTATAAAGCCAGGGACATCCGATTACTTTTTCCCTGTGTCTGTCAATGCCAGAGTTCAAGGGTCAACTTGTAGTGAACCTGCTTCCAGAAAAGCTACTCTTTTAATACCTGTCACCTTATTCTTTATTTGCAAAAGAACCCTCGGGCATTTTAGCTGAAAAGCTATACATCGAGGCTATAATTTAAAATTTTTCCCTACGCTATCCTTCTGAAAACCTCCAACTGAAAGTTTTGCCCCCTCCCCACACCCTAGTAAGTTTAATGTCACCATTACTTAGTAACCGTGGACTGAAATAGCAAGTCATTATAATGTCTGTAGTAACATCCAAAACACACTGGTTTTCTTCCAGGATTCCCATATCTATTATTGTTAAAACATAGAACTTTTAAAACTCAAATGGTTTTCCCAAGCCAATTCTCTAATCACAGACATAAATTTCACTCCATTAAGGAAAGGAAACCAGGCAGTCTGACTAAAGTTAGGAATATGATCAAATTTCAAGGGAGGAAAAAAAAAAAAAAGATTAGGCATGGAATTCTTTCCATTGCTTTTGCTTGTGAAGCACTGTTGAAATAAAGCCCAGCTTTCCTGTGCACGTACGGTGTGCAGACCTTTCACGGGAGAGGTTGGGTTTAGAGGTTAGGTTTAGACACAGACGCTGTCATCGTCTCACTTTGATTTTGGCGGGGCATTCTTCAGAGAAGCAGGTCCCAATGCTGTGTCACTTTTCCTTGTCATGAGCGGAGGGGTCATGGGTTTAGCAGGAGCTAGGAAGACAGCGGGCTCTCCTCCCTTCTCTCCTTCAGGGTGTTGGGAAGGTATTCAGTTGCATTTTCTCCCATGCGATACCTGTTGTGTATTTATGAGGCCTTTAAATCATGACAGATCCCAGTACTTGTGATAACCAGAAAGGCTAATAAACAAGGAAAAGGCATGAGGTGAGAAAGCCTAATAGCCCAGGAGGTAGATTTAGTAATTTTCTTTTTTTTTGGAGAGGTTTTCACTATAGGGCGCATGCACTTGCCAGAAAGACAGAGAGAGACAGAGAGACTGAAAGTGAGAAATCACCCCCCAGGGGGGGATGACCATGCCGCAATCCCTTCTCCTCCATTCTCCTCTCGGGATCTTGGGCACGCACGCACACGCGCCTGGCGTGAGTTTAAGCCACCGGGCCTGGGACTCGAACCATGGTCGGCTACATGGGAGTACAGTGACATAGCCATTACGCTAACTGCTGGTCCCAGTAGTTTCCTTTTGATTGCTACCTGTGAAAACACCTCAGTTCCTCAAGGGTTGCCTTCTAATGTTTATCAAGGAGGCACTTCTCAAATTATTCAACTTATTATGAAGCACACAAGGTATGTCTGTGATCCTCTCTGGTTGGAAGGCTGGAAGAGATCACATGATAAGACCCTACTGGGGATCTCGTTTTCTCTAACAAAGTAAATAAATAAATAATTCCTTTTAGAATTATTTTATTTAACTTTATTTATTTTGTTTATTTTTAATTTTGACCAGAGAGGGACAAAGTGAGAGAGAGAGAGGGAGAGTGAGAAAGCAATTTACCAAGTCCGGGACTCGAACCATGGTCGGCCATGTAGGAGTGCAGTGCCCTTAACCACCATGCTACCTGCCAGCCTCAATAAATAAATAACTAAGAACTCAGTTGTGTTTAATTCTCACATTTGCAAATGTGAACTGTCTTATCTGTACTAGAAACATAAGGCAACCCTCCATCCCTCGTGTTTCCTTCGAGAGCGTTCAGTGAGATGCATGTTCTAATTTAATGGGAGTCTAGACATTGTAAAGGGCACAACATGATAAAAGGTAGTTTTTGACATTTCCCAGGTAGCTGATGTACATTTGTATATGCTTAATGTGAAATAGGTTAGTATAGTTAGATGAGAAAGGAGAATCTTTTCAAGTTCTCCTCCTATCAAAAAGGGAAGACAGGGAACCAGCAGTTAGCATAATGGCTATGTCGCTGGACTCCCACGTAGTCGATCGTGGTTCGCGTCCCAGACCCGGTGGCTTAAAACTCACACCGGGTTTGTGTGTGTACGTGCCCAAGATCCCGAGAGGAGAATGGAGGAGAAGGGATTGCGGCGTGACCATCCCCCCTGGGGGGTGATTTCTCACTTTCTGTCTCTATGTCTCTCTCTGTCTGTCTGGCGAGCGCATGCGCCCTATAACGAAAATCTCTCCTCAAAAAAAGGGAAGACAAAGTTTTTTTAAATGTATATTTCTATTCGTAGAAATGAAAATAATTGAGAACTTGCCTTTTGGAAAGCAAAGGAGCAATAATTATTACAGTTAAAAATACACATATCCGGAGGCCAGCCCCAGGGGTGCAGTGGTAAAGTGTACTTGGAGCCATTTGGAGCCAGGTCCAACATGGCTGACTGTGGTTTAAATCCTGGCCCTGATGGCTGAAAAATATGCTGGGTGCATGTGTATGCCTGTCCAAAATCCTGATGGGATGGGGAAATGGAGGAGAAGGGATTATGTTCTGATTGTGCCCCATTGGGGGGTTTCTTTTTCATTCACTTTCTGACAAACACACCCACTCTCTGGCAATTAAAGAAGAAAAAATTAATATGCATGTCCTTTCAACCTAGCAATCTCACACTTGGAGATCTGTGCCACATTAAAAAATATGTTATTACCATATGGGTCTCTATCACATTATCCTATTTCTTAGTTTATTTTATTTTTGAGAGAGAACATGTACGTGTGCATGAGAAAGAAAGAGAAAGGGGAGGAGAAAGAGGGAGGGACACTCACACTGGAAGCCTTGGCAGGGTCTCATGACATTGTAATCCTCTTCCCCAGCCCTTCAGCTCCTCAAGATCTTGGGTGCATATATTCAGGTTGACTTGGAATTCAAACCCTACGTCAGTCATGTGGCGTCCAGCACTGCAGTCCAGTATGCTGCTGCCTGCTCCACCGGACTGGGCCCCTTATCTTACTTTAGCTGTCTGTGTGTGACTTAGCCTCTTCTGTTTTTTCTTTTTTTTAATTCATTTGTTCACATGTTTGCCACTGCAGTGATTCACTCATTTATTGTCTTCTCACACTGAGTGCCATGAAAACAGGGACCTTGCCTGTCTCTTCACCACTGGACATCCAGCATCCAGAATAGTCCCTGGCATGAAATGGGCACTTATTAGATATTTGTTGAATGAGATAAATAAAAACACCCATAGATCAGGATGCACGACCACAGATATTTATGCATTATTGTACTGGCAAAAGACTGGAAACAGAACACCAGCAGTAAGGGGCTGTTGGGTGTACCTCCATTGCCAGGCTAAGCCAATGGCATACAATGCCTGGCCTTTAATCCCTGTATCCTTCAGAAATGAATTATGAATGGCTCTGGGAAAGATGTTTAGCCCCTGAGTCTCTGTCTTCTTCCCCTTAAAATGAGGCAAGTAATGATGCCAATCTCATAAGGTTTTTGTGAGCAGTAAATGAGATAGTATAGGCAACATACCTGGGAACAGTGCCTGGCTCATAGTAAATACTCAATAAGTATTATCCTTATTTTTCTATTTCACAAAATAGTTAAGAGGTTGGCTTACATATCACTTAACTTGGGGCATTTCCATAATACATAATTTACTGGGTAAAACATGGTGCCATGAAGTACATGCAATGGGCACAACTATTGTAAATCTAATAACAATGAAATCCTATATATAGGGACCAGCAGATCATGTAGCAGTTACCTGGCTTGATTCCCATGTAGTCAACCATGGTTTGAGTCCTGGGCCTGATAGCTTAAAACTCATGCTGGGCACATATGCATGTGTGCCTAAAATCCTGAGAGGAGAATGGAAGAGAAGGGATAAAGGTATGGCCATCCCCCTGGGGGATGATTTCTCGCTTTCTGTCTCTCTCCAGCAAGCACATGTGTTCTATAGCAAAAAAAAAAAAGAAAAAAAAAAAGAAAAAAAAGAAGTGCTGTCACCCTCAGGTAGACAACACGGATGAGCCTGGAGGGTATCATATTTGTTCTCACTTATATGTGGAAACTAAAACAGTTGTCCTCATGGCAGGGAGAGGAGTGGGGATTACTGGACAGTGGATAGGGCAGGGGAAGGGGGACAGAGATGTTGGGTACTACATATGAAACGACAGATAAGAATTAGCATTAGCGTTCTATAGCACAGATTAAGTTGGGTTAGCAGTAATTTATCGTGTGTTTCTGAATAGCTAAAAGAGGATTCTGAACACACAGTAATGATAAATGTAAGATGAATATGCTAACTACTCTGATTAGTACACGTTGTATTCATGTACTAAAAAATCACGCGGGGCCCCATAAATAGGTGTAATTGTTGTGTTTTAATACAAAAATAAAAGGGGTCTCTAAACTATTAATGATGATTGTCTCAGGGGGTTTGGGATTCCAGGTGATTTCTTTCTTAAACTTTGATATATTTGGATTTTTTTTTTTTTTTATACTTTTGCTG
>NW_006159859.1:5319042-5334321 GCF_000334495.1 Tupaia belangeri chinensis
CTGAGTGGGGCTGGCTGCACCACAGTCTCTTCTTCATTCTCCTTTCGAGATTTTGGGAACACATGCACATGCACCCAGCAGGTCCAAGGGGACCTGCTGTCTGTCCCCTATTTTTGCATTTTTGATCATTATAAAATCAGGAAACATTTTTATTTTACTCTGTGGGAAAAGAGAAAAGCAAAACTTGTCTATTTCTATAACTCTGTTAAAAGTGTTTCTCTGCTAGAGGTTTCAGATCTGCAGAGTGGAAACCCAGTTTGGAAGGAGCAGCTGGCCACATGGTCCAAGTCCAAGCTGGACTCAGTGTCTGGCTGCTCAGGTGCCTGTCACCCAGTCTCCTTCTGTTTAGAAAGGTAGACTCAAGTCTGGGTGCTGCGAGCACGGGCAGGTGAACCACCAAGTCCCTGAAGATGAGAGAGAAGAGACTCACAAATGCCCTTCTCTGTAGAAAGCTCATCATAGCAGGACTCACATGTACACATCTTCCCCAGATACCACCTCACCGTGTCAAAGCTCTGTTTGGAATCCCATCTCCTTTGCATTGCTAGATTGACTTGAAATTATTTAGATTGGATTTCGGAGTCTCTATACTCTGATACAGAATCTCTATACTTCTCAAAAGTCACAAACGCAGGACCAGCAGGTGGCATGGTGATTAAAGCACTGAACTCCCACATGGATGACTATGGTTTGAGGCCTGGCTCCTTTGCATTGCTAGATTGACTTGAAATTATTTAGATTGGATTTCGGAGTCTCTATACTCTGATACAGAATCTCTATACTTCTCAAAAGTCACAAACGCAGGACCAGCAGGTGGCATGGTGATTAAAGCACTGAACTCCCACATGGATGACTATGGTTTGAGTCCTGGACCCGGTGGCTTGAAAATCATGCCAGGGACGTGTGCATGCATGCCCCAAATCCCGACAGGAGAATAGAGGAGAAGGGATTGTGGCGGGCCATCTCCCTGATTGGAGGGGGAAGGCGGTGGTGGGTTCTCATTTTTCCTCTCTTTCTCTGGTGCGTGCATTTACTCTATGGCAAAACCCTGGGGGGGAAAAAAATTAAAAAACAGCAACAAAAAAGGCGCAAGTGCTGACTTTGTCTTCCACTATTTTTTAACGCTATTTTTTTGTGCTTTAGTTCTCTGTGTTCACCAAAAATCTCTCTTTACCTTTGTCTTTGCCCTCCTCCCTCCTTCCTCTATTTTTTTTATTTATTATTTTTTGACTCTTACTCATCCCTTAAACCTTGGCTTAAGTCCATCTTCTTGGAAAGGATTTTTGCATTATCCTAGTCCTCAGGGACTTCTGTGTCTGCTCCCGTCCCTTGCTCGGCTGAATTTATCATTATGTTCCCTGGGCCCGTTGCTTAGCACTTACCCTGCGCTCCCTTAAACAGTCATCCATCTTCATATGCAAATGTTTCTTCTTTCTTCAAATGACAGAGTCCTCGAGGATGAGGCTTATGCCTTTTCCTTGTACGTCCACCCACCGTTCCTAACACGTTGCCTAGGATATAGTTGGTATGCAGTAAATATTTGCTGGTTGATATTTATAGGTATTTTCTTAAAAACCAAAAGTATGTACTAATCCCATAATTATTGTAAGTGTTGGAGCCCTTATATAAAAACCAGTTTATTTACATAAAAGTTTATCTATCTAGATAAGAATGCCCTGCCTAAACATAGAAAAAACTTCCAAAGCCTTTCAGATCCGCAAAAATGTGTATGTACTTGGAGATGGGAATTTACATTTGTCATATGCAGGGTGAGTGAGAAATGCAACTAACATTTACTTTTGAAAACTTGAAACACTGACATTAATAAGGATAACAGCAGTTAACATGTCTATTGCTTTTTTTTTTTAGTTTGCTATTTGGCACGTGCAACATGCACTCACCGGGGAGAGAGAGAGACAAGAGAGAGAGAGAAAGAGAGAACTTACACCCCTTGGGAGTAGGGGAGGCCACACAGCAATCCTTCACTCTTCTCTCAGGATTTTGCACATGCACGCACACATGCCCTACATGATTTTCAAACCACCAGGTCCGGGACTTGAACTACTCAGTCGACCATGTGGGATCCAGCTGCCTTAACTTTTATATTCCCTGCTGACCCTAAATTTATTATGAGTTATTTTGTCTCATCTTTAATACACATTAACTCATTTAATCCTTAAAACAACCCAGTGAGGTAGGCACTCAGTTAACATCCTCACATTACTGAGGGCAAAACACAACTGAACAGCTCCTACTTGTATTTAGGAGTGTCTTTATGTTGTTTAATTGTGATTTTATGATTTTGGGCTAAAAGCTTACCTATATAGTGCCATCTATGCAAAGGACAAAACCCACACCCTTCGTCCTTTACAAATCAGACTATGATTCTGCTCAAGTGAGATTTCAAAGTGATCAGCTTAATTTAAAGCTTTGGTAAACTAACTTCTTCAAAAGTTCTCTAAGGCAGACACCTTTTATATATATATATTTATTTATTCATTCCATGAGTGAGGAAGACAGATAAAACACCTCCAACAGAGTCTTGATGTTGTGATGCCCCACCTGCCTCAGCCTGCCCTGGATCTCGGCATGTGTGTGCTTGGCATTCTCAGGGAGGCCCCCAGATGTGAACACAGAACCTTCCCCTAGGAGGCAACCTCACAGCTACACATTTACCACTGTGCAACAGTCCAGGTCCAGCAGACATCTGAAGAAGCTATTTACATTTAATTTGATAATTCCATCCACTGCCTTTCTTTTAAAATGTTTTTAAAATTCAGTAATGCTTCCTAAAATAAATTCCATCTCCCTTATTAGTAGTTACATCTAGTTTTAAATGGAAGACAGCTTTATTGTGGACCTTATTCATATGATCTTGGCTGTGTGTGATTCTGATTTTACCCCTTAAAGGCTGAAGATTTACCATTAGCAAAGAGTGCTCAAAAGCATTTTCTAGTAGTTTTCAAAGGGAAGTTCATGACAACATAAAATGTTACATTAAAAAAAAGTCAACATTATGTTATCTACGTTCACTGAAGACCAAACAACTGTACAAAGTTGTACAGCTATTCGGGATGGAAATCGGATGAGGATCCAGGACTTTTGAATCTTGTCCCCTAGTTTTCTGCTAAATTCCATCTCCACTAGAAGTTTCAGTCAGTTACTTATGGGCTGCCCCCTAGAGGGGGATGTGAGGAAGGAAGACCGCATTCTTGGGGAGCAGAGAGAAAGATGTGATATTGACCTGCTGCCTCTACTTCCTTGGGAGAAGATGGAGTGTCATTGATAAGTGCAAGGCTGGTCAGTCTATTTATCTGTGTGTGCGGGATGGTATTGCTGAGTTTATGTCATGCTCCTCAGAAGAATGAACAAGTTTCTCCTAAGCCAATCTAATGGGTTCGAATGCCCAGAAACTGTCAAGGTTTCAACCAGTTTTGTGTACTCTGTGCGAATATTTAAGTGTTGACTGTATGTCAGGAATCATTCCAGGTACCTAACATGCACCTCATTTAATCCTCATCACAGCACATGGAGGTAGGACTGTTTGTATCATTTCTGTTTTACAGATGGAAAAGCCGACCTGCCGAGAGGCGACACCACTTGTAATTTGCCCAAGATTACATCGTGGTTTAGTAGCTACATTGGGACTCAAACCCAGGCGGTTGGCTTCAAAACTTAATCAATGAAAAAATTATAATGGAAAATTGAACACATACACAAAAATGAGGAACATAGTGCAGGGGGCCCCATTAACCCCCTTTCTACCAACAACCATCCTTCCTCATAGACAGTTTTGTTTCATCCATATCTCATTTTCCTGGTTTTCCCACCCCTTGCTGGATTATTTTCAAGATAACACGGACATCCTATCATATCATCCATAAATATTTCAATGAATATTGCTAAAAAGTTTTTAAGAAGACCAAAGAAGCAAAGTCACAAAAAAAAAACTCTTTCATAGGATGCGTGAAGGTACCTGTTGTCTTCTTTGCGACATCAACAACCGTGATTCTCATTGTCTAGATTTGCCTATCATTTCTTCTTCATTTATTTGCTGAAGTCCTTTCGATATACTATTTGATTGTCCTGATGTGCAATTTACATAGGGAGGGCCCTATCTCTGGTAAGCTGTTCTCTGGTAAGACAGGATATTTCAGGCTCGTCTCATACATTTTTTGCCCTGAACATGGATAGCCATGGTGTTCTTTGGAGACCACAGCCTGGATCTGAAGGCTGCTAATTGATAATACTGTATTTGGTGATTTTGCTTCCATTCCTCCATTCCTCTCTTCTTCCCTCCCTCCTTCCTTTCCTCCCATCCCTTCTCCCTTCCTTCCTCCCTCCTCTCTACCTCTCTCTCTCTCTCTTTTTTTTTTTTGCTATAGGGCATGTGCATTCACTGGAGAGAGACAGAGATAGAAAATGAGAAATCCTGGGGGGCGGGGCAGAGATAACCATGAGCCATGCCACAATCCCTTCTCCCCCATCTCTCCATCCTGTTGGGATTTGGGGCACATATACACATGCGCCCAGCCCATTTTTCAACCCACTGGGGCCAGGATCAGTTGGCCATGTGGGATCTGGCTCCCTTAACCACTAGGCTACAGGGCCAGTCCCTAGGTGATCTTCGTAATCAAGTGATTGTCTGCCAGCCTAAAGAGACCAGGAAGGAGGAAGAGCAGGATCCACTGTGTGTGTGTTGTAAACATTTATAACCCAGAGAATAAGCAGGTGATCCTGTATACTTGCTTTTTGAATTGTGTTTTTGTACTGTGCTTCCAGAGGGATAAAACCAAAGTCCACCATTTATGCTTTCCCGCTGGGTGGAGATGAGCTGCAGAAAGGGGGGATTGGGGAACAGTGCAGCCCTGTGAATTAAGAGCTCAGGCATTTGCTTTCATCGGCGCCGGTGCCAGCCCAGCCTGGGGACCTAGGTGAAGCGTCTTTGATGCTTTCGCTTTATGGAAGTCCATAAATACAATTTGGTGGAGATCATGCAGGACCAAACTAGTTTGGAAGTGAAATCACTTGTAATGCCTTGGTGGAGATTTTCTTCGGCAGAGATGGAGCAAACTCCTTTGCTGAGGTAGAGGAGTCGGGTATTATTCCGTCTTAAGCTGTTTACACTTGGAACATATTTTTATTGCCTTTACAAGTTAAAAGGTCCTTTTTAAATTTTTTCCCCTCTCATTACTTCCTATGGATTTGCAGTTATTCATTGAAAGAAGGCTGGATTTTTCTGCTTTAAAGTTTCTTCGACACAAAACTTTCTAAGACAGTGGTGAGATTGACATGTGACATAGAGCCATGGAGTGGTTAGGGACCCAGAGACGGCTTTCAGGTTCACATTGAAATCTCCAGTGAATCCTACTTAAAGTCGTCTTAGCACATGGAAACTCTTGGGATTGTTCATTCTATTAATGTGATACATATGCAATTGTTATTTCTGTATGTAAAAATCAACAAACTGTTGGCTATTCATATGGTCTGTCCTCTAGAATTTAAAGATATGTTCAGCAGCAGTCCTTGGCATTAATGCACGTGAGCTCTCCTGAGTGTGAAATGAAGAGGGATGCAGATTAGCAGGCGTTATAAAGGCAGGGGGAAATGCACTTTATTGGAGATAAAAGTTAGAATATCCTTGTTTAGATCCCAGCTCTACAGTCTCCTAGTATCTATTCCTTCTCTGAGAGTGTTTTGTTTTTAGGACTGTCTTTCTTTCATGAGAGAGAGAGAGAGAGAGAGAGGAGAAAAAGAGAGAGACAAGCACTTTGCCAAGGGTCATGTAGCAGTACCCGTCCTGAGACCATCTAGCCAGTCAGGGTCAAGCACATGGACATGAGAAAAAGAGAGAGACAAGCACTTTGCCAAGAGTCATGTAGCAGTCCCCATCCTGAGACCATCTAGCCAGCCAGGGTCAAGCACGTGGACACGTAAGGCCAGGGTGCACAGGTCGACCTGGGTCCAAACTCCAGTCTTCCATGTGGCTTCCAGCACTGCAGAGCATTGCATGACCACTCTACCACCATGGCAGGGTGGCTGCTGAGAGTGTTTTAAGGCACACTCACTCCTTGAAGTTCTTGGAATATCCATTGGAAAGTGGCTTTGTCCCTTTGTACCTGAATGGTGCCCAGAATACTGAAGAACTAGATCCCACAGTGAACCTTGACAATGCCCAGGGAAGCAAGAAAGAAAAACCAAGTTGGTCTTCTGCTGTTGCCTGTGCTGCTTGGAGCTCTCTGCCTGGGTAGACTCACCACTGAGCAGTTCCAGATGTTTGATTCTCTTTCGTCCAGAGATAATGGGGCAGGAACATATACATCTTATGTAATTTTTTAGGGGCTAGATATTACGTTTTAAAAGGCCAGTTTATGGGACAGTCAGTGGTATGGTGGTTAAGGTGTTTGGAGCTCACATGGCCAACTGTGTGATTTGAGTGTTGAACTTAGCAGCTTGACAAACATGCTAGGTGCATATGGATGTGTGCCCCAAATTGCAAGAATGAAGGAATGTGGGTTGTGGTGTGGTCATCCACCTTGAAGGAGTGCCTTCTCACCCTCCCTCCTTCAGCAAGTATATGTGCCTTACAGCAAATTATAATAAATAAATAAATAAATAAATAAATAAATAAAAGGCCTATTTATGTGACTGGCCCTGTAGCAGTTTTTAAGTACTGTGCACTGGGAGCCATGTCCTATGTGGCTGACCTGGTTCAAATCCTGGCCCCAGCAGCTTGGAAAACGTATCGCATTTGTGTGTACCTTAAATCTTGATAAGATGGAGAAACAGAGGGAAAGAAGGATTGTAATGACCACACCCTACTGTGGGGATTACTTTCTCTCTCTCTCTATCTCTCTCTAGTAAGCTTATGTGCTCTCTGGCAATAAAAAAAGGCCAACTCATGAATTTACTATGCAAAATCTAACTTCCTCATGAACTGGATGTTTGGGTCAGCTGGCCAGGGCATTCCTATTTCAGAGCAGGAATATGGTAAATAGGATTTGAGTAAGTTTCCTTGGATGGTCTTTAAAGTGGATTTTCTTCTGGCTGTGCTCTCCTCTGGAATCATTTTCCTGTACTAAAAGGAAATGCTTGCCAAGTCAGCAATCTATTTTAATGAGCTCAGAGGGAGATTTGAGAGGGTTCTTCTTCATTGACAATGTCAGCAAAACATCACTAAACTTCTTTCTCTTCTCCTTCTCTCTTTTCTACTTAAGATACCCCTCCTCTGCTTAAAACATGATGCCACCAAACTATTGGGTTGTCAGAAAGGTCATGCATTTTTTGGCATAGAAAAATACGTCATGACTTCTCCAACGACCCAATACTTTATCCCAGCACAATGTGTATGTTACGGTTCTCCAAGGTCACAGATGCTCCACGTGGGAAATTCCTCGCAGGCAAGAGTCCTGTCTTGGAGGGTGGAGTGTGCCCTAGCAGAGACATGAGGGTGGAGAGGCCTGGGTTCAAACTGTAGCTAATGTGATCACATTCTCTGTGTGACCTGGTGGAGTTGCTTACTTGTTTTGGCCCTCAGTGTCTTCATCTGTAAAAATACAAATAATGATTCCTAATTCGAAGACTTCCAAGGGGTTGAATGAGGTTGCTGTGAAAGCACTTGCAGCTGAATACCTGGCAGCAAGTACTCAATAAAGGTTATTTTTTCTTTTTTTAAGTTTATTTTCTCTATGAGAGAGAGATGAGTGCTCTTGGGCTGACCCTGCGGCACAGTGGTAAGTATTGCATATGGGGAACCAGATCCCACGTGGCTGACTGTAGTTCAAATCTTGACCCTGGCAGCTTGCTACTCTTGGGCTGACCCTGCGGCACAGTGGTAAATAATGTGTATGGGGAACCAGATCCCACGTGGCTGACAATAGTTCAAATCTTGGCCCTGGCAGCTTGATAAACCATACTGGGCACATGTACATGTGTGCCCCAAATCCTAAGGTGATGGAGAAATGGAGGAGAAGGGATTTTGTTACAGCAGGGCTTACTCTGTGTGTGTGTGTGGGGGGGGTAGGGGGGTGGGGTGGGTTCTTTCTTTCTCTGGCAAGTGCATGTGCCCTCTGGCAGTTATGGAAAATAATAAAAGAAAGACAAGCACCCTCAACAGGGTCACATGCTATAATCTTTCCCCCAGCCTTCCCAGTAAGCCAGTATTACAGGTGTGTGCATACATCTAGTGTGTATGAGTTGACCAGGGAACCCAACCCTGATCTGCCATATGGCCTCCAGAATCAGAGAATTGTATTACCACTGTGCCACTATGATGACTAGGCCAAGGTTGACTTCTTTGCCTGGTTTTCCTTGTAAGGCATTGTACAAGGGAACCCAACCCTGATCTGCCATATGGCCTCCAGAATCAGAGAATTGTATTACCACTGTGCCACTATGGCTAGGCCAAGGTTGAATTCTTTGCCTGGTTTTCCTTGTAAGACATTGTACATGGTAGACGCTAAGTATGCACTGGATAACTGGATACATTTAAGGTGGTGTCTTCCTTGATGGAGAACTCTTCATGGAGGTGCGAAGTATCTCTAATTGCATTGCAGGGAAGGTCGATTTTTAGGAAATCATCTTGTGAACCAGCACTTTTCAGTATTTTGTATGTAGCAGTATGAGAGAGAGGAGAAAGAGAGAAGAAAGCTCATTTATTTTTCTGAAAAGGGCTGTGGTGGTTATATTGTCAAAGTTGGAAAGTTTTATGGGCATAAAAATTGCAGTAGTTCTTTTGGGGACTCCCTTTCCCTCCTCAGCAGTTGAGTGGCTCAGGAGGGCGATGGCTAATTCTAACCTTCTTGTGTGGATTTTGGTTAGTTAACCACAGAAGGTGTCCCTTTCACATGTAGCCTCTGTCTGGATTATTTTATGGGCTCGTAGTACTTTATGTATTGAGTTCACCCCTCAGTGTTAGTAGACTTTGAAATGGTTGGAGTCAGTGAGAACTTTTTTGTAATAAATCTGTCTTGGGCAGAATAGGGCAACTTCTCTTTGAGTAATACATGTTTTAAAATCGGATCTAACTTTACTTTTTCTTGCCTATGGAATCTTTGCCCACAATTTATAAAGCCAAGAGGTTTTACATTTTTTTTTTCAAGCCCATGTGAAGCTAAAAAATACAAGTTAATATGTGTTTGCAATTGTTTTACCAAGGTTTCAGAAGAAATAAAAACAAAGCAAAACAACTAAGAAGTCTTGTTGTCAAAGATCTGGATACAACTTTTGGATAGATTTTTGGGAGACCTGTTTTGGATTAAAATACCAAATGAAACAAAATGATGGATTGTCTTGGCACCATTTAGATTGAGCTTATGTGAGGAGGACTGTACATAAAAGACAGCCAGTAATTGTCATAGTTGACAGCTTTTTGGGTACTGTCTACATGTTCAGTAAACCAAAGTCCCAGGGGTAAGGAGCCTTTCCCAAATCTTATGCCAGGGGCAATGCAAGCGTTTCTATAACAGAAACTGACATTATCTTTCTCATCCTATAGATACCTACAAGTTGTGGTCTTGCCTGGCACACCAAATTAGTTCCTGCGATTGTATGTTGTTGCGTTATCTGTCTTGACACAGCTTCATTTTTATTTTTTGCAAGTTTGAAAGTTGCCTTAAAGTATTGATCAGATTTTAATGGGTACAGAGGGTCTCAAGTGGAGCAGATAATTCAGGTAAGGAGTAAACAATGAAGATGATGAATTTAGTTGCAGTACAGGTTCTATAAAGGAATTCTCTGAGAAATACTACTGGAAAGGTTCTTTGGGGGCAGGCTTTAGGTCCCAGAATAATAAACGTAATTTTTAGAGGATGTGGATCTCTTTCAATCTGATAAAACATGTGTTGCTGAAACTCCTGAAGAGGCCATTGTAATGATGTAGAGAAGAGGTGATGTGGATTGAATTGGGTGGAGGTGATGACAGGAAGCACACAGGGATAGATTGTATTTGTTCTGCCAGGTTACACTTTATTTACATGTACTGCAAGGTGACCTATGTGGCTGACAGGTTTTTATCTGAAAATCTATGAATAGAAATAACAGAGGTCTTAAGTCCAAGATTAAATAAGGAATAAATGTGTTCAACATTTGTGTTAGGTGGCTGTGAGTAGTTGCCACCACCAGTTTACATATCTGGGTAGAGATTTAACTACTCGGTGATGACCGAAGCCAATCAAAAGCCTCATAACACTTATTAAGCCCCTCATAGTTTTTAGCATTTATTCCTTCTCCTTCTTGAATCTAATTGAATCTTTACAGCAGTTCTATAAGGCAGCTTCTAGCATTCTTATTTTGTAGAAACTGAGGCACATAGGGGTTAAGTGATTTGCTCAGAAATCAGTCGGCAAATCCATTTTTACAGGGTCCCTATCTGCCTCCTGCCACTTTTTCTGCTTCCTCAGCTAGGCCTGATTACCCAATAATTTGCAGCTTAATGCATTTGTTTACTAATTGACTTGTTCATCATTTTCATCAAGGTAATATTAAAACTCCACCTGACCTCTTGGTTGTCTACTTAAGCTTCTAATAATTGTACCATAAATTCTTTGCTTGTTGATTCCAGCATTGAGTTCAGGAGAGAACATAGACACATTTGGAATAAATGTATTTGAATGAATCCTGATAGCATTTCTGGTGACAGGCCTGGCCCCTAAATGCTGAATAAGTATTAAATGGTGTTCCTGGGGATAAGAAAGACACCTATGAATGTGCCTAAAATGGAATGTTACATGATCCCCTGGTGGCTTGAGAGTCACTGCTTTTCTAAGTACCTCATGTGAGGTGAAGCCCTGTGGAGACATCAGCTCCTTCGGTTTTATTGTTTGTAATGCTCAATATGTTATCTGGAATAAATTGAAAGCATTCCTTGAAATTCTTCATTCTACTATCTCCCATATTTTCATGCAAAATATAGTTCTCAGTTTAATGCATGGCTTAATTCATGACTTCTGACAGAGCTTAAAGAAACAGGATTTAAGATTTAGTTATCCGTTGCCTACAGGAAACAAGAAGGACTTGATTTTAATGTTGGACTCCTGGACTTCTAGCCTGACCCTAAGCCAGACCCTGAGGCTATAATGGAGGGTCTTGGGAAGGAGTGAGTCTGTGTTTCATGTGAGAGGAATGTTAGCAATTTACGGCCAAAGGGAGAATTGGGGCAATCTTGCAACATGGCTGCAATTTAAAGAGATGGAGTTTTGTCCTGTTTTATTTGAATCTGGGATGGGCTAATGACTCCTTCAAAGAGCACAGTATGACAGAATAATACCGTGTAACTTCCAGGACTTTGTTGTATAAGGCTGAGTGGTTTCTGCTTTGCTCACTGAAACACTTGCTCTAGAATCTGGAACTGTCTTATAAGAGGTGACTACTCTGAGGCCATCATCCTGGAGAAGCTTTGAGTAAGTGTTCTGATCAACAGCTCCTGCTGAGGTCACCTTCCAGTCATTTCTGCTAAGATTCATGCCATCAAAATGAAACTGTTCAGTTGAACCCAGTGGCTAGTTGAATACCAATGAACCTCCTGCAGTTAAGCCACACGAAACAGAAGAATCACCCAGCTGAGCCCTGTCCAAATTATAGAGTCACAAAATGATTTTGATATATAATGAAATGATGGTTGCTCTAAGCCACAAAGTTTGAAGGTAGTTTGTTATACAAACTAAAAATGGATAAATGGAATGGAATTTGTACTAGAAGTGGAAAGAATTTGGAGAACCCATACCTGCCAAAGTCTTTAAGCATTAAGTGAGTAATGTGTGATGTGTGATATCTGAATGGAATGAGAAGTGTATATTCTGGCCTGAAAATACCTGGACGTATATGTGTGTATGTATATGTGTATAGTGGTTATGTAGTACTTAAACACCAGCCCAAGAGTCAATTTTATGCAGATGATTTGTCTTTCTCATTTCATGCCCTTTAGAAGATGATAGTCTAAATCCTCAATACTCATAGTATGCTCAGAGGACCAGCAGCACTGGCATTACTTGGGAGTTTGTTAGAAAAGCAGAATGTCACGGCCTGTCCCTGATTTTGAATCAGAATCTGCATTTGGCAAGATCCCAGGAGAGTCCGATGCATATTAAAGTTAGAGGAACTCTGGTCTCAGCATTGCTGTGTACTGTGTTACTGCTTCTACCACTGCTACTGCCACTTAAAACCAGAGGAAAGATGCCACTTGGTATACCATGTGCTAGTGACTTATGTACATTGCCACATGGGATTATAATAACATTGCAACGTAGATATTGTCTCCATTGTATTCCTGAAAAAAAACGAGGCTTAGACTTCAAGGAACCTGTCCAAGGCTACACTGCTAGTAAGCACCAGTGACAGGAGCGACACCCAGACCTGTTTCCAAAGCCTGGGCACAATTTAACCACAAGGTGGAGTATGATTTATTAGAAGGGTTACCCAAGGAAACACTAAGAGAGGAGTAAGGAAATGCCACAGGGAAGGACAGGAGCAATAACGAATGTGTTATTCAGCCAGTTCCTATTCTGGGTAACTGGAATCTAACCCCCAGAGACTCTGTAACTTAATTTAAAACATATATCTCAGCATTATTTCTCTGAGCAAAGAAGGAGTTGGGGTATCTATACCCCAACATGGGAAGAGAGAGCTGCTTCTAGAAGGTGATAATTCCTTAGTCGTTCTGGGCATCCAAACAGGTGGACAAAGTAGACTCAGGTGGTCAGAGAGAGCCCTCAGACAAATAAATGCAGGTCTGGCCAGGATTTGGGAGAAGATATGACTGGGGCACCAACGCTGTCTGTCACACTGTGCTTGCCTGTGTCTTATAGAAAAATCCTGCAGAAAGGCATTTTCCTCTTAATTGTTATTCATTGAACCAAAACATGTTACAGAATTAAAGGTACACACATAGAGTGCTTATTCTTAGAGATACTGCCATGTTTGTCAAATATTAAGGGGAAACCTGAGTAACAACAACAAAATCACACCACATCGTTTTACATTAACGAGTAAGAAATTTTCCTTTCACTGTGTTCTCTAGCGGTGCTCACCTCCACACACACCTCTCCTTACGTTCTGGTTTTTAAACTGAATGTATCATTACCACTTTCCTTGTGGCTGCCTGGTCTAAAGGGCAATTAATGCAGGGCTGTGAAACATTCCATTGTGTGTCTGCCACAACACAGAAAACAAGTCCTTGGGACCAGCAGTTGGCGTAATGGTTATGTTGCTGGACTCCTATGTAGTCGACTGCAGTTTGAGTCCTGGATCCGGTGGCTTAAGCTCATGCCGAATGCATGTGTGTGCGTGCCCAAGATCCCAAGAGGAGAATGGAGGAGAAGGGGCTGCGGCGTGGCCATCTCCCGTGGGGGGTGATTTCTTACCCTCTCTCTCTGTCTTTCTGGCGAGCACATGCGTTCTATAGCAAAAACCTCTCAAAAGAAAAAAAAAAAAGGTCCTCTGTTGGGGCAAAGTTAGGTGGGGAATCATATCTTAAATGGGCAAATACAGGAATAGGTACATTCATCAGCATGGGAATGCAATTTAGTTTATTTAATAGTGAATGGGTCTTTGTTTACTTAATTTGCCAGAGGGCACACGTGTTCCCCAGAGATAGAAAGTGAGAAAGCACCCCACATGGAGAACGGTCACCCCATAATCCTTTCATCTCTCAGACCTACTTTTGGGATTTTGGGCAGGCATTTCTCAAACCTCTGGGTTGATCCTCATTTAACAAATGAAGACCACGAAATCGGCCATGTGGGATCCATCTGCCTCAACCAACAGGCTATGGGCTGGCACCGTAGGCTTTATTTCAGTCAAGAACTATGTGTTGAGCTGCGACAAGCCCAGCTCTGGTTGGAAATAGTGGTGGGATACAGATATAGGAGATCTTTGTTCTCCAGACAAGCTTATTGTGAGGGAGTTGGTGCAAAGTTGAATAGCAAACAGGAAGTTAAATACCATTCAAGAAATGTGATGTGCTAATGGGTGCTAAACCTGGGCCACGTTTTGGTGCACTTAGAAGTATGAGTTCAACAGAAGGCTTTGTACCTTCTTATTTTGGACTTCTATAGCTCATAGAATATATATGGTTAGCACACCCATATTGATTATAATGAGACCTACGAGTGGATAGGACCTTGAGCCCTTGAATGTTCAACAGCATGGATTTTCTGGGAGTAGGCAAGGAAGATCAAAGGCATATAGACTGCCACGGGCCTCAGAGTTCCCTGTAGCTTTGCTTTCACATGGAGCTGGGTTTTGAGCTCAGAGTCATCTAACTTCAGGGCCAGGCCCTGACTCCTAGGCTGTGCTACCAGCTAAGACAAATGAGGATCTAATGCTAGTCAATGCTTTGTATAGGGACATGAAGATTGATAAAGGGTCTTACTATATAATGCTAGTCTAAAACCAAGTGTAGCTGATTTAAGTAGAAAAACAATTACAAAGTATATACCAAATGGCTCGTAGAACTTCCAGATTCATTTTTAGCTCAGAAGTCATGTATCTAGGAATCACACTGCAAAACAGATCCGTGAAAACAATTCTGTACTGCTGACCACTCCATAGACCCCATGAACACGGGGCCTGCTCCTTCAGCCCCTGCATCCACAGCCTCTGGTTGAGAATCCAGCCCTCCCCGTGGTCCATAGACACACTGGGTGTCCCTAGCTTCCCTCTAATCTGGCAGTAGATGTCCCAGGTTTGGGACAAGGGGTTCCAATGGGCATCTCCTAGGTCATGGGTTAGACTAATTGCCAAGGAGATCAGAAAGCCAGTATCTGGCACTTGTAATTTCTATAGGGGGTAGGGGCATCAGATGACCCAGGAGACCAAAGAGTGACACATTTCACAACTGCCCCTTTGGTTCCTTCATGCCTTCAAAGCCTCACTTTCTCTGTTAAGCAAAGTGTACCCATGCTTGGAGGTTCAGTTTACAACCCACCTCTTCTGTGAAATCCTGCTGACTTTCCAGTCTTCAGTTTAATCCCTCTTCTGACCATTACTTACAGCCAGAATGAGAGGTGAAAATACAACATTTGGAAGCTGGCTTTCTATCATTAGACCGATCCCGATCGTGCCAATAAACTGTTGAAACTAAGACATTTGGTGGCACTTCTGAATAGTCAGTAGAGAACTAGTCTACAGGACAGGGGTAAATGTGTGCTGACGGCTTGCTCTCCTTCCATCCAGCCTGCTCCTCTTGTTCTGTGTATGGGCTTTACTTGTCGCTATTATTTCTCCTTTTTTTTTTTTTTTTTTTTTTTATAGGCTTTTGTTCCTGGGGCACCACACTCCCCC
>NW_006159859.1:5334352-5338804 GCF_000334495.1 Tupaia belangeri chinensis
GCACTCGCCAGAGAGAGAGAGAGACAGACAGACAGACAGAAAGTGAGAAACCACCCCCCAGGGGGGATGGCCACGCCACAATCCCTTCTCCTCCATTCTCCTCTTGGGATCTTGGGCACATACGCCCACGCGCCCAGCGTGAGTTCAAGCGCCACAGGGTCCGGGACTCAAACCGTGGGAGTTCAGCAACATAGTCATTATGCTAACTGCTGGTCCCATGTTATTTTACCTCTTTAACTGGAAGAAATTCCTGTTGAGGGGAGCAAACATACTTTGTACTTCTTTTGTGATGTCCATAAAATGGTGCAGATAGTACCTACTTGTATTAGGTTATTGGGAAAGTTATAATGTGTTTTTCTATGCAAACATGTGTTATGACTTTCCAGACAACCAAATAGATTGTTTGAGAATAAATATACCTGAAAAATGCAACATTTTATGGTATTTTTGGTCTCTTGGATTCAAGTAGGTATTCGCTTAGTGTCAGAATACCTCATTTGCAGGAACCATAGTAAAATTTCTCCTCTTCCTATAAAACCTTCCTTTCAATGGGGATTGACAATGGGGCACTTTGTTATGGGACTGAAGATCCTCTCAGGAATGTGAAGTTCACAGCCCTCAGAGTCTAGTAAAGAATCCCCTACACATGTCCACACACAAAGGTGGACTGCATAATCCCTTAATATGCTTTTCACAGAGTGAAATTCACAGGCTGAATTCAATAGGAGTCAGGAGCAAGATTGTAGTACTGGGCAGTTGACTTGTCAGAATAGTCTTGGTGGAGACACACACCTATTCTAATGATTGGTTTCTATGATAGGAATCATTTGAGAAAGACTGATGTCTGATTTTTCCATAAAATGTATGCAATGCCTATTTTCTATTCTGATTTTCTTTCAAGGAAAAAACTACTTAAGTGATAAGTGATTTTTTTTTTTTTTTAAATTACCCGGAGGAGAGGAAATCCCTGAGATGACATTTCTTTCCCTGTGTGCTACATTTAAATAATTTCTAAGTGGTAGGTTTAGATTTGCTACTACCAAATTTTATATTATAGTCTTCAAAGCATCTTGGAGGCTCACTTGAAGATGTAAAGGTATAAATGTATGTTATTTGTAGATTTAAAGTGTCATTAAACCCTTGCAAAAGAATTATTTTTAAGATTTAAAACATGCTTATTAAGCAGATTGGGAGAAAATATTTGCAATGTACATATTGAATAAAGGACACACAACTTGAGTAAAGAAAGAGCTTTCAAAACTCAATAATAAGGAAACAGGACCAGTTAGTGGCATGGTGGTTAAGGCAGCTATATCCCATGTGGTTGATTGTGTGGTTGAGTTCTGGACCTGGTGGCAAACAAACAAACAAACATGGCGGGCACATGTACATGTATGCCCTAAATCTGGAGAGGACAGAGAAATGGAGGAGAAGGGATTGCTGTGTGACCATGCCTTATGGGTCTCTCTCTCTCTCTGGCAAGTGAACATGCCCTCTGCAAAACAAAACCAAAACCCAAAACATAAAAATCAACAGTCCCCCATCAAATGAACAAAATATTTGAATAGACATTAAGTGACATACCAGTATACATCCATTAGAATGGCCAAAATAATAGCAATGAGAGGAGGGGTCAAGCACAAGGGGAATGGGAATATGCTTGGAGGCAATGGAAGTTCTTTATATTTGTTCACAGTGGTGGTGCTTACATGATTGTATGCATTTGTCAAAACAAAAAAATTAAGTTCATCTGAGGGCTGAAATAATTGCTCAGCACTGAGAATACAGAGGTCAGTAAGAAGGTCAATCTAGTTGAGGAAGTAAATACTGGGACCAGCAGATGGCATAATGGTTACATCACTGAACTCCCACATAGTTGCCTGTGGTTTGAGTCCCAGACCTGGTGGCTTGAAACTCAAGCTGTACGTGTGTGCATGTGTGCCCCAAATCCCGAGAGCTGACTGGAGGAGAAGGAATTGTGGTATGACCATTAGGTGGGTGATTTCTCATGTTCTGTCTCTGTGTATCTCTCTATCTCTTTGGTGAGCACACATACCCTATAGCCAAAATCTCTTTTATAAAAAAAGGAAGTAAATATGAAGGCACATAGCTTATATAATGAGTGGAGCCCAGCAGGTGGTATGGTTAAAGTCCTGGATTCCCACACAGTCAACCATGGTTCCAACCCTGGATCTGGTGGCTTGTTTTCTCACTTTCCCTCCCTCTCTGTCTGTCTCTTTCTGGTGAGCACATGTTCTCTATAGCAAATTAAGGATAATAAATCTTTTAAAAAATATAACCTGAGTTAGACCATGACATTTGATACAAAGATGTAATGAAATGTTAGGTAACCTACAGGAGGGCACAATGAATTCTAACTGTGTCTGTGTGGGCGTGCTCATATTCAAAGGGTGGGAAGAGGGATATCCAGGGAGGCCTTACCAGGATGAGGACACTCAGTGGATGAAACAGTTTCCCCAGTAAATCAGTGAGTGAGAGGGAGAGAGAACGGGTACATCCAAATCACCATGACTATTTCAAACAGTAAAGGAGAAGTTTTCAAAAGGAAGGAAAAAAAATCTAAAGGCAGGCGTGAATTTTTAATAAAGAAACCATCTAAAATTTGTTTATGTGAAAGAGAAGAATGCAAACATTACTGGAAACAAGCAAGCTGTGTTCTTCCTGAGCTGCAGCTATGAGCCATACAGGCTTCCTGGCAGGGAGCAGGTTATCTATCCTGTGACTCTGGGGGCACACCCTCGTTAGCCCCGGGGCCAAGAGATAATAATAGCATGCTAGGCTGGCAGCCTGCACTCTGCAAGGGTTTATGAGGAGGAAGTCCGCAATTACATATTTCTGGGCAAACATTAACCAAGATTGAAACCCAGATTTGCAGAAAAATAACAGGCTGGAATCGTCAGACATATTCTGTCGCTGTTCTGTGGATTGAAAACAGTAGTCAGACACTGCTGACTCCGAAAGTTACAGTAAAATATTGAGAACACAGTGTCTACACCTGGGTTAGAAACCTCCATCACACCTGCCCAGGGAATGAGCTCCGTAACACACAGCGCATTGTCCGTGTATGAATGGTGGGAAACTATTTACATTGATGCCCACGATGTCAAAGCCACAACATAGGAGCTATTGTTTGGTTCTTACGATGACCGAATCTATTTATCCATGCGGTTTGAGAGCTCACCACTGTACATTGAAAGGCCTCCTCTTGGCCTCCTCCCCAAGAGCATCTCAATCACTGTTCCTACAATCTGAACAATTTTGGTTCCATGCTGTGGTTTTGTAATTTCCATTTTTAAAACTTCTTCGACTGAACCATGATGTGCCCAGTCTAGATGGGGCATACTTAAAATGAAACTGTTAAAGCTAAAATTAGCTTGACATCAAGATGGTGCATGTTCATTTTCCTGATATTTATAGCTGACCACAGTCATTATACGGAAGGCATCTAGTCTTTACTGTGCTCTCTAGGGAATGGGAGGGGCAGTGGTGCTAACCAAAAAAAGAACTAGAAGCTTTTCCAAGGGCAGATGGTTGGAACTACTGCCGGGCAGAGCAGGGCTGTTGTCTTTGTGAGATCAGCCCAGAAGAGGGAAGGACTTTGCCTGCACAGTTGTCTACCCTTCAGTTCTTCTGCAGCTACTGAGTTGTGAAGGGGTCTTCTCTAAAAGCTTCGCTTGGGAGCCCAATATTTAACTTACATCTCCACGAAGGAAATACAGAGAACAACCATCTTCTTACTGTTTTCTCACCAAATGATGTTATCTACTGATGGACCCAACAGGTGGAGGTCAAGAAACTCACCCTGATGTAGAGAAAAGAATTTTTTTAAAACTAGATCTGAGTTTTAGTTCACTTTTTGTCTCTAGCTGGTTATGTAAGATTTGGGCTTTAGTTTCATCTATTGCATTCAGAGGGTTGAATGAAGACTCTTCCAGTTCCAAATTCTGAAATTTGTTCGGCTCTTCTGAGAGAAGAAAGATAAGTTTCGTTCTTCTCATCACATGCGCAATGGGACCACTGTGGGGACGAGAAAACCTATTTACTCCATAGAATCAATATTTTAGTACATAAATATTTCTTTTTCAATTCTTGACCATCATGTAGAAAATTATCACACTTCAGGGATAAGATTTCTCATGAGACAGTGTTTGTTACTCTCAACCTTGTCTAGCAGTTTACTTTGAAACTGTAAACAGTATAGTTTTGGCTGTTTCACGTTGTTCTAGTTCCAGTCCCACTTACTGGATTGTGGTGCTAGCGAAGGTGCAAACCTTTTGATCATAGGCTGCGCTGAATATCATGTTTCTCCTTTGATTTCACTAGTTCAATTTTCAGATTAACAGCCTTTAGGTATGTCACAGAAGGGTGCTTGATGGGCTATGTCAAGAACCTCATCTAAATGATACTAAAAGTCTTCTTACAATTCCTGCT
>NW_006159859.1:5338835-5349303 GCF_000334495.1 Tupaia belangeri chinensis
ATTTCTGAATGCATTATTAGAATCTTTTTGTTTTAATTGCCAGAGGGTGGGTGCGCTTGCCAGAGAGAGAGAGATAGAGAGAGAGAGAGAGAGAGAAAACATGTTCCCAGTGGGGCATGGTCATGCCACAATCCTCTTTCCTACACTTCTCCGCCCTGTATGTGTGTGTGTGTGTGTGTGTGTGTGTGTGTGTTTACAATTATTTATTTAATTTTTAATGTATTATTATTTTAATTTGCACTTATGAGAGAAAGAGAGAGAGAGATAGCAAGCAAGCCCCAGTTCCAGGACTTGAACTGCGGTCGGACATATGGGAGTCCAGGCCTTAACCACTATACAACCTGCTGGCTCCACCCCATGTGTTTTTGAAGCTGCTAGGGCTGATCAGCAGTCAGCCATGTGGGATCTGGTTTGCTACACATAGGGCTTACCCCCTGTGCTACAGGGTCAGCCTATTTTTAGACTCCGTTTACCATTTTCTTTCCCCAGATATTTTTATATTGTGCTCAATATGGAAGAAAAAAATCTATGGTGGCAGATATCCTCTTTAGTTTGTGAGTAATCAATGCTATGAAGAAGAAGCAAATAAGAAATCAGGGCCTCAAATAAGGGAGAGGTCGGAGGTGAGACCGATAGGTTTATAGGAGGATGCCTAATTCTGAGGAAGGTTTTTCAGAATGTTCTAGAAGTTCAAAGATGTGGGGTGACAAATACCTAAAGCTAAGCCACGACTCTTCCTTACGTGTTATGTGTGTTTGAATGAACAACTGTTTGTGAAAATGAGGCTGTAGATACTCACTGCTTTCTCCACATCACAGGACTGACTCCTTTAAGGGAAGGTTAGACTAATTTTGGCAGATCCATTTTTCTGTTTCTGCTTTCAAGATTGATCATCCAGTTTCTCCCAGTGATCGCTGATGATATAAAATGCACATTGTTTCTGGAAATCTAGGAGATGTGTAGCTCTGTACTCTTAATATAACGGCCCATTTTTATCTATTTTTGACTCTCCAATTATCCTCCTTAGTAGAAGGCTAAATGGAAGTATGACTTGGAAACAGGATTATTCAACATTTTTAGCTTCTAGCAAGGCTTCTTTTAGAATGAATAGGTCAGCCCACAGGCTAGATCTGGGCTAAGATCTGGGGGTGCTGAAAACGCCTATTCTGTAGTATCATCTTTTTCCTTTGGGTTTTAAAAAACTTACTTCTTTGGCTTAGTGTTTATTCTAGAACATGTATTTTACAAGGCAGAGGGGTCTTATCAGCCATTAACATCTCATTACAAATTTGCTAAAGTCATGGTTAATAGACACAGGAGTCTAAAATCAACCCCTAGAAAGATCTATCTATCTATAAATACATTTTTTTTTTTTTGGAGAGGTTTTTGCTATAGGGCATGTATACTTGCCGAAAGACAGAGAGACAGATAGGTCAGCCCACAGGCTAGATCTGGGCTAAGATCTGGGGGTGCTGAAAACGCCTATTCTGTAGTATCATCTTTTTCCTTTGGGTTTTAAAAAACTTACTTCTTTGGCTTAGTGTTTATTCTAGAACATGTATTTTACAAGGCAGAGGGGTCTTATCAGCCATTAACATCTCATTACAAATTTGCTAAAGTCATGGTTAATAGACACAGGAGTCTAAAATCAACCCCTAGAAAGATCTATCTATCTATAAATACATTTTTTTTTTTTTGGAGAGGTTTTTGCTATAGGGCATGTATACTTGCAGAAAGACAGAGAGACAGAAAGTGAGAGATCACCCCCCAGGGAAGACGGCCACACTGTAATCCCTTCTCCTCCATTCTCCTCTTGGGATCTTGAGCATGCATGTACACATGCCCAGCATGAGTTTAAGCCACCGTGTCAGGGACTTGAACCGTGGTCGACTGCATGGGAGTCTAGTGACATAGCCTTTACACCATCTGCAGATCCCTATACATTTTTTTCCCAAAAGAATGGCATTTCGTTTTCTCTTATGATTTCATTTTCTCTCTCTCTCCCAGCAGAACAGTCAATAACACCAAATATCCAAAACCTTCTCTGGAACCTGCTGCAAACTTAATTTGTACTCTCTGGAATTTATCATGCAATACAAAATATTAAAATAATCAGCTGCTTTATTTTCTGTAATTTTGTGTTTAGCACATGCCACATTGATGCCAAAGAAACTTCAGCAATGTAAGTGGTGGATTTTATACTTATCAGATAAAAGCTCTTTTCTGATGGCCAGTCACATATAAAACATTAGAAATAATTGAGACAGTTACGTAAACTTTACGTGAACTTTTAAAAAAACAATTAACAATTGTTCGAAACAATTGCCCAGTAAGAAACCTGATGTAGTTGCTAGGGATGGCTCACTTTTTTTTCCTCATTTCTTATGTTTTTATGTACTGAGGAAATTGGTGTGGCAACTGACAGGTAGTTGTTGAGGAAGATGCTGTTTTTTTGGTTTTTTTTTTTGGAGAGATTTTCACTGTAGAGCGCGTGCGCTCGCCAGACAGAGAGAGACATAGAGACAGAAAGCGAGAAATCACCCCCCAGGGGGGATGGTCACGCCGCAATCCCTTCTCCTCCATTCTCCTCTCGGGATCTTGGGCACACACGCACACTCGCCCGGCGTGAGTTTCAAGCCACCGGGTCCGGGACACGAACCGCGGTCAACTACGTGGGAGTCCAGCGACATAGCCATTACGCTAACTGCTGGTTCCCAGGAAGATGCTGTTTTTGAGGCCCTGTGTGTTTGCCTGAGAGAGACAGCGAGAAAGTAGAAAAGAGCCCCCTGTGGAGGATGATCACACCACCATCTCTTCTCCATTTCTCCTTTCAGGATTTTGGGCATGCACACCTACGCCTGGTGTATGTAAGACCTTCTTGCAAAGTCCTCTTGGCATGGACTCTCAGCTCCTTGATGAGAGTCCATCTTTCCTTCTGTGGTGTGACTTCAAAAGAGGAAATTGATACCCTGCATTTAGGCAGATAAGGGGAAGGCTGAGGATTCTTCCTGCCTGTATTAATTCTCAGTTGCTTCAGGTCAAAATAATCCTTATGCCAAGGGGCATAGTTTGGGAGCACCATGTTTTAATCACCTTCCAAAGCATTCTAAAAGGGTTTATTTTTGTATTTTAGGTTACATATTCTTCCTTCAGATTGAAATCTCAGTTTCTTACACATTCACAATGAAATTGCCCCAGTTGAAGAAAAATGGGACAGAGATGAAAAAAAAAATCCTCCGCAAATGCCCCATCCTCTAACTGTCAATAAACAGCCGAGCAAGATAGGAATGGAACTAATTATCTGCAAATATCCCTTGACTCCTTTACTTCCCATCTGAGTTCAATTCTTAAAAAAGAGACCCTGATGGATTCCTGCCTTCAGGTATAATTACCTCAGAATTGACGGACATTTAAAGCACACATGACACTTTTTAGCTTTAATTAGACTAAATTGGTGGAATTTATTTGACTGGTAGTTTTGGGGATGGCTAGAGGCATGAGGGTATACTTAGCATATAATTTCCTGCCGATGCTAAAATTTAGCCCCTTCCAGAGGATTCTATATTTAGGATAAAATCACTTAAGAAATGTAACCCAGTGGTAGTTATGACCATGGAGTAATCATCCCAACCAGTGAGAAGTGCTCTGTGGAAAAAAAAAAGAAAAATAAAATTGCCACTGACAACAGCGGAAACCAAAAATCAATACAAGTTTTATTTAAACAACCATGAAGGTTTTCTGGATTTAGCAGTGTTACAATTCTCTTGCTTTGCTATAACATTTTTTGACACCCAAAAGAAATGCAATGTATAAGTATTTCAGAACAGCTCTAAAAAGTATGTACAAAAACATATTCATGTGAATATTTCTTAAGATTGTTTTAAATCCCTCCATATGTGTGGTTATTTTTCCTTTGTACTTTTATTAACTTTTTAATCTATATTAAACCAACTAATGGTTTATTTTATTAATTATTTTTTAAAATTGGCTCTAGGATTAATCACTAATACTCTTTGGCATTCTAATATCATGAACTGACTTTATTTTTCTAATTCAGATGAATTTTTTTCTCTTTTCGCACTTGTCCTCATTTTATTTTGTTGTCATTGTTGTTTTCAATATATGGGCTTGAATGCTTAATTTTTTTCTTTTTCCATTTAATGCATTTATGATTGTGGATTTAACTCAAAGGAGATTTTTAGCTTGTTTCATATTTTTAAATATGTAATGTGTTTTATTATTTTATAGCTATTTTGAAATTTGAGTTTTGATTTTTTTCTTGGACTCAAATGGTGGTTAAAAGTAATTTTTTAACATGCTAAGTGCATGTGTGTGCATGCCCAAAATTCCAAAAGGAGGAAGAAATGGAGGAGAAAGGATTGCAGCACGACCTATGTGCCATGAGGGGTGCTTTCTCACTTTCTTTCTCTCTCTCTCTGGCAAATGTATGTGGCCTCTGGCAAATTTTAAAAAAAAGACAGTTTTTAAATTTTTAGGAGATTGTTTTATTTTATTTTATTATTTTTTTAAATTTTCTTGTCCTTCTCTTCCATCCTAACTCCCTTTCATCTGCTCTTCTTTGATTACAGTTTATTGTCATTGGGGTCATAGATAAAAATGTGTTCTGTGCAATTTCTCTTTGGCTTGATTTATGTAATAAATGTACCTGGATTCTTGGATTCTTGTAAAGTGGGTACATTATCTTTTATTAGGGTAGTAAGTTCTATGTATCTGTTATGTTTATGTTCCTCAATCATGTAATTGATAGCCAACATTCTTTTCTTTTAAAGTTTATTCATTAATATTCTCCATGAGAGAGACAGAGAGATAAAGAGACAGCATCTCCAATTGGGTCTCTCTCTTTTTTTTTTTTTTTTTTTTGTTGTTTTTTTTCATTTGGCAGGTGGAGTTACCCCCGAGGGGTGATGGTCATGCTGCAATCCCTGCTCCTCCATTCTCCTCTTGGGATCTTGGGCACGCACGCACATGCGCCTGGAGTGAGTTTAAGCCACCAGGTCTGGGACTCAAACTGCCGTCGACTACATGGGAGTCCAACAATATAGCCATTATGCTAACTGCTGGTCCCTTTTTCTTTTTTAAAAAAAGAATTATTTTATTTAACTTAATTAATTAATTACTTTTAATTTGACCAGAGAGGGATAGAGTAAGAGAGAGAGAGAGAGAGAGAGAGAGAGAGCGAGAAGGAGGGAGGGAGGGAGGGAGGAAGGGAGAGAGAAAGTGAGAAAGCAAGCTGCCAGGTCTGGGACTCAAACCAGTGGGCCATGTGGCAGTCAGTGCCATTAACCACCATGCCACCTGCTGGTCTCCCAACAGGGTCTTGATGCCATGATCCATCCCCAGCCAGCTCCAGGTCTTGGGCATGCAAACATGTGCCTAGTGTACTCAAGAGTTCTCTGGACCTGAACTGTAAACCTTCCTCTAGGAAATGCCTTGCAGAATGTCAGGTTTTACCGTTGCATCACTATTCTGCCCCCAATACCCAACATTCTAAATCAATTTTTTTCCAATTCATTTCCCATGGTCTAAAATTGTGACTTAAACTCTCCTACTCGTATGTTTTAATATAATTTTCCTTGCATTTCCTATAATCTACATATTATGCTTTTTAATAGAAATCTTTCATGCATCAAGATAGTTATAATCTCATTGTGTATAATATATTTTATGGTAATGTTTCTTATTTGTTTTAACACTTTTACTTGAATTTAGCCTTGTCCGGTATAAATACTGTGACCAACCTTTACGATAGTCTTGCCAATGTAATAATTACAAATCAGATGAACAAAGAAAATTTCTTCTGTATTTTCCACACCTGAAATGACTTTCTTCATAAGCCTTTACCTTTTTAGTAAGGAAAAAAAGGGAAACTTACCAATGAATGATATCTATCTTAGTTCATTTTGTGCCATTATAACACACTACCTGATACTGCGTAATTAATACAGAGCAGAAATTTGCTGATTACAGTTTTGGAGGCTGGGAAGTTTGGAGGCCCTAGAACAAGGGGCCTGCATCTGATGAGGGTCTTCTTGCTGAGTCTTCCATGGTGGAAGGTGAAAGGACAAGAATGCATGTGTGAGAAAGCAAAAGGGGGGTAGCCTTGCTTTTATAACAAATCCACTCTGGAGATAGCACGCCCACTCCTGTGTTTGACAGGATGACGACATTAATCCATGCCCTCATGACCTGATCACCTCTTAAAGGTCCCACCTGTCAACACTATTGCATTGGGGATTACGTTTCCAACACATGAGCTTTGCGGGACATGTATAAACCAGGGCAGTGTCTCAGTCTCCTCTGGATTACTTAGGCATTACTTACTTATCCATTACTCATGGGTACTTTGGATTTTTGGATTTCTCTCTCCTTTCCCTGCATCTGCCCATGATGGCATCTTGGAGTATGAGGGTGTTATATGACACCACAAGATCTGTCACCATTCTCTGAATCTTTACTGGCTTCTGCTGCACAGAGTCTGTTGAGGTAGAATTGATACTGCGTGTTTCCTAGAGGGTGGAGAAGTATGTAGCCTCTCTTTTTTTTATGATGCCAGCCTCTTGCCCCACCAGCCTGTCTGGCTCCTCTGGTCCTCCACTTGGGCTCATAGGGGTCTCTGGGTCCCTTGAAGGCTACATACTAGCCTTGAGGAGCCACACACTACTCCAGTTCATAGGCCCAGCTCCCTCCCTCTGCCAAAGGTAATGCCCATTTTCCCCAAGTCCTATTGTCAGGCTGCCAAGCAGTAAGAAGGCTTTTCCTTAAGAGGTGCAGCATTCTGCAGGCCATGTGAAGATTGAAGGCAACTCTCCCTGATGTTTTCAGGTTTCTTTCACATTTAGTGGGTGGTGTTATGGTGCTGTCCCTTTAGAACGTTTCATTTCTGTGATTCATTTTGTGCTTTAAATCCAAGGTCCATCTGAAGCACAGTATTAAAAAAGGGCAACATCAGAATTTAAAATAAAAGAAGAATGGGGTTGGCAGGTGGTGTGGTTAAGGTGCTGGACTCCCACATGACTCACTATAGTTTGAGTCCTAGACTTGGCAGCCTGTTTTCTCACTTTCCCCTCCCTACCCCCTCTGATCAAATTAAAATAACAGTAATAATAATAATAGTAAATAAAATTTGAAAAAAGGGCAAAGTCATCTGAGCATCTTTTTCCTATAATAAATATATTTACCTCATTGACTTATATTGTTGATCCATTAGCAAATCATGTTGATTCTATCTTCAGAACTGATCCCAAGTCCACTTTTTGTCTCTGCCACTCCCATCCTAATATAAGCTACCAAGTCTCGTTTTGTTTGTTTGTGATGGTTTGGTTGGATTACTGCGAGAGTCTCCAGGTTCTCTCTCCAATCCAATCTACATCGCAGTTGGAGTGATTATTTAAAAATATGAATGAGATCATGTATATTCACAAGACCCAACAAAGGTATCTTTTCACACTTGAAATACAATTAAAGTTCTCCTCCAGATTCGATGTGCTCTCTATTTTCTAGCCAATGCCTAAACTTTCTAGCATCATCGTCTGCCTCTTTCTTCCTTGCTGACTACATTCTAGCCAAACCACACTGACATGCTTTCTGCTCAACAACAAGACAAGCTTCTTCCTGCCTTAAGGCTTTGGGCTAGTTTTCTCTGTGGAGTGCTCTTTCTCCATGATTTCTTTATAATTATTATTTTTAAAAAGAATTATTTTATTTAACTTTGTTTATTTTTATTTGAACAGAGAGGGATGGAGGAAGTAAGAGAGAGGAAAAGTGAGAAAGCAAGCTGCCAGGTCCAGGACTTAAACCATGATCAGCCATGTGGGAGTCCAGTGCCCTTAACCACCATGCCACCTGCCAGCTCCTCTCCATAATTTCTTATTTATTTATTCTTTTGGAGAGATTTTTGCCCTAGGGTGCATGCTCTTGCCTGAAAGAGAGGAGAGACAGAGAGACAGAAATCAAGAAACCACCCCCAGGGGGGATGGCCACACCGCAATCCCTTCTCCTCCACTCTCCTCTCAGGATCTTGGGCACACACACACACTGAGGATGTTGCGCACACACACACACACACACACACACGCCCGATGTGAGTTTAAGCCACTGGGTCCTGGACTCGAATCACAGTCGACTACATGGGAGTCCAGCGACATAGCCATTACGCTAACTTCTGGTCCCCTCTCCATGATTTCTTAAGGCAGCTCCTTACCTTCAGTTATTGCCTCCCTAGAGAGGTCTTCTCTGACCACTCAGTCTTCCTGTCTCATTTCGTCACATTCCCTTTTTCTACTTCGTCATTGCACATGTCCCCAGCGAATCTTACTATTTGTTCATTTTGCTGCCTCCAGCAGTGGTATGTAAGCGTCAGGAGTGTTGAACCATGCCTGTCAGTGATCACTAACAATAATACTAATCACAAAATAATGTAGCCTTCCCCATATTCCTCAGTCTCGCTCCTTCTAAGCTTTTTCTGTGTGTTAGGTTATTTAATCTTCATCACACTCTCATGAGGTTGGTACTGATATTATCCTCATTTTATAGTTGAAAGAGCTGAGGCACACAGAATTGCAGTAACTTATCTGAGGTCACACAGGTAGGAAATAGTGGAATTGGGACTTGAACCCGGGCAAAGTGGCTTCCGACACAGCAGGGCTATGTTCTGGTGGTAGATCCGAGGTATGAATCCGAATAAGAATGCACTCTTCTCACCTACTCTACAGTTGGGAAAAGAGGCAGATGCAAGGAAAATCACAGCAAAAAAATGACAAATTCTATTTTACAAGCATCAAAGGAGGTCTAGGAAAGCATAAAGTGGGATGGTTTATTTATATTATAAAAAAACTCTCGTGATTTAAAAATATATAGAAAAAGCTGAAATATGTTACCAGTACATGTGTCGGGCCACGTGTATTTGCTTCTGTGAGTGTCTGGCTTCATGACTGTACTTACATGGTGGGAACAAGATGAGAATTTCCAGCTTAAGACGCACTAAGGCACTGAAATCTCTGAGTGCCTTCTTTTTCTGCTATGATTTTGATTTTGGTTTCCTAGTCATTTACTGGCTGAGAGAGATTGTTTCACAGGTGAAAGGTGATGTGGGGGGATTGAAGGAAGGTGAACTTAGTTGTACTTTGAAGAAATGATTTTGAAATAATGAGGCATAGTCCGTCGTGGTGTGTTGGGGCATATGAAAGTTTGGGAAGATATCCAATGTGACCCTGATGGCCAGGGGGGACAGTCTGATTGCAGATATTTCAAATAGCCTTCTGATGGCTCACAAGTTAGCAGTGAAGTGAGATGATGTCTACACCAAGTGATGTCTACAGTTGCCATCTATAATGGCCAGTCCTCATTTAGTACCAGGAGCTAGTCTTAAGGGCCTTGAAGGAATTAAGTCATTAATATCCTCACAGCGAATCTGGTGAAGTAAATATTATTATAATTTCTTTTTTTAGTTTAATTTATTATTATTATTTTTTAGTTTGCTTTAGGGCATGTATGCTCATTGGAAAAAGTCAGGCAGTTGGAGGTGGGGGGGTGGGGGGTGGTGGTGAAAAAGCATCCCCTTGGGGCA
Source organism: Tupaia belangeri chinensis (assembly GCF_000334495.1). Taxonomy (NCBI): domain Eukaryota; kingdom Metazoa; phylum Chordata; class Mammalia; order Scandentia; family Tupaiidae; genus Tupaia; species Tupaia belangeri. The sequence continues at coordinate 5,348,422 of NW_006159859.1, forward strand.
TGGTCACTCTAAAATCCCTTCTCCTCTATTCTCCTCTAGGGGAAAAACTCTTCATGCCCAGTTGTTTTTCAAGCTTCCAGGTCTGGGACTCAAATCATATAGTTGGCCTTGTGTGATCTAGCCACCCTAACCACCTTTCCACTGGCTGGTGCATAATTCCTATGTTACTTTTTTTTTTTTTAATAGTAATTGTTTACTTTATGGTAGTGGAGTAAAAATTCTCTCCTTGTCTCCAAAACTTCTGTAACAATGAAGATTTTTTAACATTTAATAACATATAATAGCTGTTTCCTTCATATAGTACTTTATACATTTAAGATGAATAAAGTTCCTGAGTTAGTAACTAGAAAAGAGTCTTTCTGTACAATGGTCTCACTTAGCAACATGACTAAATGGCTGACTTTGGCAACACATGGATGTTTATGCAGTCTTTCTTTATGGAAGGGAAAACGGCAGTGACAGAAAGAAACCTCAATGTTTATCCATGTTTCTCTTTGAATTTTCTACGAAGTGATTATGATGGTGGAATGATATACTTCTAGGGCAACTTTATCATCAGAACAGAATTCTCCTAAATTTCACAAAAATTATATGCTAAGAAAAAGTCAAATAAAATGTGCCCACCAACAGGCTACTCCTTATCTTTCTAGTTCTTTTTTTTTTTTTTCAGTATCAATATCTGTTTTTTTTAATTATCATTATAATCTTTATATTACATTGGGTTACATATAACTTTGCAGTGTATTACATTGCTTTTTCAAAAGGGAATGCCATGCATGTCAGTCAATACAGAGACATTACTCTCCCCGCTTCAACATTCAATATCTTTTCTATGATTTTCCCAATTATTATTATTATTATTCTAATTATTTTTTAAAACAG
>NW_006159859.1:5349987-5355092 GCF_000334495.1 Tupaia belangeri chinensis
TTAATCATTTTTTTTTCGCATAAGGCACTTGAGTTTTCTGTGTATTCTGGTATCAGTCCCTTGTCTGAACATATTTAACAAAAATATTTTCCCATTCTGAAGGTTGTCGGTTCACACTTGTTACTGTGTCCTTTGCTGTGCAGAAACTTCTTAGTCTAATATAGTCCCACTTGTCTATTTTAGGGATTATTGCCTGTGCTTTGGGAGTCTTATTTAAGAAGTCTTTGCCTACTCCAATGTCTCCCAGAGTTTCCCCAGCATTTTCCACCAGTAGTTTTATTGTTTGAGGTCTTAGGTTCAGATCTTTGATCCATTTTGAGTTGATTGTTGTTAATGGTGAAAGATGGGGGTTTAGTTTCATCTTTCTGCAGGTGGATACTCAGTTTTTCCAGCACCATTTACTAAAGAGGTTTTCCTTTTCCCAATGGATTGACTGATATCCTTTGTCAAAGATCAGTTGGCTATAAGCTTTGGGGGTTATTTCTGGGGTCCTATGTTACTGTTGAAGAAGCAGAGACCCTGGAAAGTTAGTGATTTGTTTACTATCACACAGCTACAAAGGTGTAGAGCTGGATTTGAACCCAACCCCAGGGTTGTGTATAATAAGTAAAGCAAATACGTAATTACTACAACCAAGTGGCTGCTATTTGCCTGGTGCTATGCTAGGGACCTGGATCCGTTGTTGCTTCCATCGTCATGATGCTGTGATGTGGGCATTAAACTCACATTACTGGTAGGGAAACCAGGACTCAGAAAAGATTAGAGAATTTCCCCAAGGTTACGGGAGACCAGGCCTGTCTAACTCCAAAGTCTGTACAAACGAATAATGCAGGAAACCCTTTAAACTCACATGTGGGATACCGTTTCTCCTTCTCCGGTCATTATCTTTACCGCCCCAAGTGCTTCCCCTTTCTCACATTCTTTGCGCTTTATGACACACAACTCGATAATGTGCACAAGATAAAACCTGCTAACATCTCAGAGCCTGGCTTGTGTGCTGGGCCTTGGGCTTCCTTTGCTAGGAGTTACTTCATTTAATCCTCCCAGCTACCGAATTTCATAGGTAGCATTCTTTGCACCTTTTGATACCTGAGGCCACTGAGGCTAAGGGACCATCCTGACAGCAGTCTGAAGAATTGTCTGGTGACACAATGTTCCAGAGAGAAGATGGAGCACCTGGCAGCCTCGGTCACTGCCTTCCCCTGCACTGAGAACAAATGAGCCACATTTAGAATTCTCGTATTTCATGTATTTAAAAATATGCCACCTAAAATGCAAGCCTAAAATGGTTTTCCCTGGGGAAGCAGGGTGGTTGGGAGTTGTATTCTTCATGGGGGTGTGTCTTGAAAAGATCCCTTGGGCTAATCTGGTTGGTTCTGGACACTTCTGGACCCCTGTCTTTCAGTGGCCGGCCCTTCTGTTCTCAGTACAGTGGCCATTAGTGTGTGTCTATAGCAGGAACAAGAGGACAAGGGTGTTGGGACTCTGGGCAACTCATTTGCATTCTTCTTGTCACAAAGACCGGCCACATCCTGGTTGAGACAGTATACTGTCTGATAAACAAACCCTGTCCTGGTGTCTGTCTGGAGCTTGGCTAGCTGGGGACCTGCCTTTGTCACTAGGTGTGGTTTATTCTGCTTGGAAGTCCAAGGACAGGACAAACCAGCTAAGGAACCTTTTCTTTTCTTTTCTTTTCTTTTTTTTTTTTTCCCATTCTCTGGCACAGATTCCTTGGGTCAGAAACATTTATTAATATAAGATCATGGGGAGGCATTAGAATTCTGCAAAGAAGCTTTCCTAATCCTGTGGAAAACATATAAAAAGGTTTTGTTTTCCTCTCCAGCCATGAATTCTTTGGGGTTTGGAGAAACTAGGAGACTTGGAAAATAAGCACAAGGGTGATAGAAAGATCAAGGTTTGCCAAGACTTTTTGTTGATAAATATTTTTTCCACATCTGTTTTCTATGTGTTCCCTTTCTCTTTTCCTTCTTCCTCCCAACCCAACACTCAGACAAAAGGAAGTGAAAGCTTAAACAATTAACTGGTGACTGCAGGACATGTTGTCTAAGAATCTGGATGAACGAGTCCTAATTTCTCCATTCTCCCACAATGTGGTAAATTGAAAAAGAAAAGTTTTGAGACCCAGTCTCATTTTTGGGCAGCGAACGTAAGACATCTATCTATGTTGCTTTCATTCCTTTTAAAAAATGTTTCTTTCTTTTTAACTCTCCTCAAAACAACTCTACATTTCCTATTCTTCTTAAAGTATTTTCAAATCTAAAAGTGGGACATGTTTTAAGACGTATTTAACCACACATTTTATTGGTGACTGTAATCACTGAAGGGAAGGTACTCTGTGGCACCGACATTGTATTAATATTTGTATTAATAATGCCTATCCAGAGATTTTGTCTGGAGGAGATAGCATATGCAGTCATTTCCTCTCTGCATTTGCAGTAACCTCTGAAATGCAGTACAACTGCTCATCTCTATCTAATTCCACATGGACAGTGAAGATTTTTCAGTCGAGTATTGACAAGAGTCCTCTTAGAGGTACCAAGAAGGATGATGATAGAGGTGACGTTACAGGACAGTTTGAAAGGTGCCAGCCAGCATTTTGAAGGATTACCAACATCTCTAATGAAGTCTCTGAAGAGATTTCTATTTGCCAAAGAACAATAAAAGGATAGAGATCGATGATTTAGCAGTTAAATGGTGGGTCATCAGAAAAGTCATGAAGAAGAGGGAGGGTGAACCAGTAGAGTCTGAGGAAGGACATTAAAGAGAAAAATAGAGAGGCAAGACATTTATGGGACAAAGAAATGGGTTATTATCTGTTGAGGGATAACCTTATTGTACTGTCAACTGGACCCGTGTGAAATGTACACATGCTGGAATTTTCACTTCGCAAGCTAAGTAACGTGATCGAATGTATAAAAGGAAATAATAATAAAAAAGAAAAGTCATGATGTATTTTTCTATGCAAAAACACATCAGGATTTCTCTGACGACCCAATACTCACATGTGGTGAATATCAAGGTTTATCGTGAGCGTGAAAATTAGATCGAGAAAGACCTGGAGTCTCTGTAGGCCACAGTTGTCCCTTTTATCAAGGCTGTCCTGTTGATGACTGCCTTTTGGGAGCAGAAATCAGTTCACTTTCCTAGGTAAATTCCAGTTGTTAAAGATTCTGAATGTTGAGGACTGGGATGTTGCCAAAAAAGAGAACCTTCATGAAAGTTTAGAGAACTTTCCTGATCTAGAAAAGCTGATGTTGCCTAGCCAATAGTAGGTGCTCCTCATGTTATGGGATGGATGGATTAGGTCGTTACCATTTATTACCTGTCTACCCAAGCTAGGGTCTATGGTAGAGCTTTATTCACAGTATTGTATGTATTTTGATACAATCGAATAGCATTTTTCTTCATATACTTTATTTATTTTTATTGCTAGAGTGCATGTGCCCTTGCCAGAGAATAAGAGTGAGAGAGTGACAGTAAAAGAGAGAGAAAGTACCCCTCATTTGGGTGTGGTCATGTCATGATCCTTTTTCGTCCACTGTCCATCCTGTCAGGATCTGGGGCATGTGCACGCACATGTGACTGGCATGTTTATCAAGCCTCTGGGACCAGGATTTGATCCATGCCGGCCATGTGGAATCAGACTCTCTATACACAGCGCTTTAACTGCTGTGCTGTGGGATGGCGTACTTCTTCATACACTTTAGGGAAATAGACGTATGCCCCATCACATGTTTCCCTCTGCTTCTGCAGCCTTCCATCTCCTCACAGCGTCTGCCCCAGGGTTTGATAAAATGCATCACACCATGACTCCCCCATGACTGATGTCAAAAAGGACTATAGACACTTGGTACCCACATATTTCATTGCTTTCAGATATCCAGTGTTGTAACAATCTCCACAGTGTTTCTCGTCCTGCTTGGAGCTCAGCTGTTCTGGTGAGAACCTGTGTATTTTATGTTTTCCACCTCCTCTAGGAGTCCCAGTCATCACTTGCTTAAGCAAGAGGAGCATGGCTGTCTCTTGGAGATTTTACCACCTCCTTGCATCTCTCCTGGAAGGTGGGCGAAGGGAATCAAAAATGCTAAACTTACACCAGTATATTTTGCTACTTGGTTACAGTTCTGGTAAATGACTAGATCAGAAAAGAAAAAAAAGTTGAAGTCCTAGGGTTTCCATAATCATCTGGTCCATTCCCCAAAAGTTTTGCTGGTCAGTGTGATTGGCACAGGAAATGGTTTGGGTGTGGTTTCAGACCTGAAGCTTGTCTCTCCCACTTAAGGAATGCCCCTTTAGATCATTCTTATGTTTGCAAAAATGGTTCACTGGACTTATACATATAGTTACTTTCAGAACCCCACGCATAGGGTTTGTATGTCAACCGTGTGGCTCTTAAGGGAGAAAGTGGCGTGATGGTTAGTTATGGTCGTTTCTATCTTAATTTCTTTCACATTCAGGGAATGAGACAAAAGTATATAGTTTTGGTTTGACATTCGATGAGTATTCAGCTGGGTTATTTTTTTCCTTCCTCCTCTTTTATAGGGTAGTTTAAGGTTTAGATTTTCTTTTCACCACTGGATCTAATTTAATTGTGGTTTACTTTATTTTATTTTTTTGTGTATGTGCCCAGAGCTTTTTGGGTTATTGGTAAACTTTAAAAAATACCACAGTGCATGTAAACTTATATAATTTAAAAACTAGTTAGGAGTGAGGCCTGTGATATCCTTTGGAAAATTTTTAGTTGGAAGCAATTCTAATTAACAAGTTATTTTCTGGTTTCCTCTTTGCATGCTTTATTAGTAATAATGCTGTTAGTCAGATAGAATCTTTTTTCCTCTTATGATTTAATTTTTCCCTCTTCTCTTTCTGAACAACCAATTCTATTGCAGTTACCTTAAATAAAAAATGTGGTAAATTTGTGATAACAAACAACTGACATGATAGAACTAAAAATTGCTGGACTCTTAAAAGTCAGAATTTTATAGATATTCTTTTATAATAAGCTCAGTGGAAATGAATGAAAAGGAAATCTTATTAAGCTCCAATTGGCTTATTCAAAAGAACCTTTTAAAGAATACACTCTT
>NW_006159859.1:5355109-5365280 GCF_000334495.1 Tupaia belangeri chinensis
TTCTTCTTTATTTATTTGATAAAGATATTTATAACTCACTTGGCTAGTCAGAACTTCTTTTTTTTTTTTTTCTTTTTCTTTTTGCCTGACATTTGAATTACTGATTAACTTTTCAAGTAGTGAAGAGATTAATTTTTTTTGTTTGTTTGTTTGCTATGGGGCTCATGCACTTGCAGGAGAAAGGCAGAGAGAGAGGGCAAGAGAGAGATAAAATGAGAGAGCATTCCCCAGGGAGGATGGCTACACTGCAATACCTTCTCCTCCATTCTCTTCTTGGGATTTTGGGCATGAACACATATGTGACCAGTGTGTTCTTCAAGTCACCATGTTTGGGACTCGAACTGTGTAGTTTGCCATGCTTAGTTAGTCAGCTACCTTAACCATCATGTCATTAGCTGGCCCAAGGCCAATTTAGATTCTAATAGATTTTACTGTATAGCTCTAACTATCCTTTGGGCCGCAGTGAGTGAGAATGACTAGGCTGTGAAAATCTGGTATTTGGATGATACGATGCCATAGCTGTTGATGGCATTTTTCTTGCTGGCGTGGGAATTCATTTGAGCATTGTGTAGAAAAAATATTTACCTACCCAGTTATTTACCTTTTGATGTCAATTAGTGGCTCAAATATTAATTAATTTTGTAATATTTCTTGGAGTTATTTTGTGCTGCAGTCTTGGAAAGTAAGAGCTCATGTCTTCAAGAAGGTTTTACTTGATATGATAAAGCAACATACAATGCTTGTGGTACCATGGTTTCTGGAATTCCTTCCTATGTTCCCCAAGAATTATAAAATAAATTTATTTCATAAGGACTAAAAGTAGTTTCTAAAATATGTGTAATAACTATTGATGTTACTCTGAGTAATAATAAAATATACAGGAACACGATATATTTCCAATGTATATTTGCTTATATTTACCTGTTTTTGGTACACGTAAACTTTCACTTAAGCTATTGGAAATGAGCTTTAGTGTCTGTGAGGAGGGGTATGGTTCTATTGATACTATCAAAACCTATCTTTCCAGGAACCAGTTCCTTGGAAAAAGGCTTTGTTGGTGATTATACGGCTGTTGGACCAACGTGTGAACTATGTTTGATATACAGTAACCACCATACTTTTAGATATTTCCTTGCACAGTTTTATATTTATCAGAAGGTAATAGTAACAGAGGTTATTCTAAGTACAAGAGAGTCTCACAATTAAGCATCGTCAGTCTAGAACTTCTGGCATCTTCTCTTTCTACTTATGATGACTGATATTTGCATGTTATAAAAAGATCTAAAGATATTTTATGGTTCTTAATTCATTCAGGTTATTTTGTTTTATTTTTGTCACTGAAGGAGCAACTTTACTGTGTTGTGTAAAGTTTAAAAATTTTTTTTTAGAGACAGGGCCTTGAACTTGCCCTCAGCCTCCTGAATAGCTGGGACTATAAGTACACACCACGATATCTGGCTAAAATTGTAATTTTTAAAGTACAAATATTCATACTAAATAAATAAGAACTTATTTTAGAAAAAAAGTAAAAAAAAATGACAAAAGTATTTGTCAATGACCATCTGTCCCCAGTCTGCTTTTTCAGAATCACTGACCACTGCCTGGAGCCAGTGCTGCCAGCGGTCTTCCTACATAACCACCTGGGTGAAGTTGCATCTCTGGCCTTTTCACTGTTGAACAAACATGCCTACTAAGTGCCTTCAGATCTGAGCTCTCCTTTCGAAGCTACCCCTCCGAGCTCTGGGGTGGTGTGCTCTCTCCCATTTAGGCCGTCTCTTATGGTTGAAACCAACTATTTGGTTGTAGCCACTTACTGGAAAGCACTGTGAGTAGACAGCTTGGACCCTTTCATTTAGGATCCATGTGATATCCGGCAGGTCACTTTATGTGTTAGACTCAGTTTTCTTAAATGTAAGAGGGATATAGCATGTAACTAGGTCCAGGTGACTCACCACGGGCAAGCTCCTTTTCTTCTTTGTGGCTTCATTTTCTTTTAAAAGAAGTAGTTATTCAATTTTTAATTTACTCATTCATTTCTTTTAATTTTACCAGAGAGAGAGAGAGAGAGAGAGAGAGAAAGCCACCGGTTCCGAGACTGGAACTGTGGTCGGCCATGTGGGAAAGTCCAGCACCTTAACCACCACACCACATACCAGCCTCTCATTTTTTTTTTTTTTTAAGAGAGCTTTGCTATAGGACTCATGTACTCACCAGAGAGACAGAATAAGAGAAATCATCCCCTGAGGGGGGATGACCATACCACAATCCCTTCTCCTTCACCTTTCTCTTAGGTTCTTGGGTACGCATGCACATGTGTCTGGTGTAAGTTTTAAGTGGCTGGGCTCAGGACTCGAACTGCAGTTGACTATGTGGGAGTCCAGCGCCGTAACCATTACACCATCTGCTGGTCCCATGGCTTTATTTTATTTTATTTTTTTAAGTTGTAAAATGGAGCTAATGAGAGCACTGTTACAGAATCGGTGAGAGAACGAACTGTGCTGAGAGGATGGGCTGAGTTACGTGGCAGTAAAAGCTAATCCCAAATCTTAGTGCCTTAAGCACCGCAACATTTTATGTCTTGCTCACACTACCTGCCCGTCTCAGGCAGGCAGGAACTCTCCATGTTGTCCCCATTGGAAGACCTTTTCTACCAGAGCTGTCACTGCCTGGGATGTGTTGGTCACTGTGACAGGACGGAGCGGGTGGAGTAAATCCCATATTAGTGTCTAAAGCTTCTGCTTAAAAGCGACACCTCTTCCTAACCCTCACATTTTATCAGCCAGAGCAAATTGCATGGCCACAGCTAGCATCAAAGGACAGGGAGGAATAAGCCTACCAGGTGCGAGGAAGGACGAGGCCCAGGAAGATCAGAGTGGCACGTGTGGTGACCGTACCGTATCTCATGTCACTTGGCAGTTTATTTATGGTATCAGTACATTCAAGACTATTTTGTTTTGTTTTTAGTTTTTGCTCTTGGGTAAGTGTGCTCACCAGAGAAAGAAAGCCAGAAACCTCCCTCATACCACCCTGGGGGAGTGACCATGCTGCAATCCCTTCTCCTTCACTCTCCTCTAGGGATTTTGACCTGTACTGTCCTGTTAGGATTTTGAGCACTCACATACAGGCCCAGGGTGTGTTTCCTAAGCTGCTGGAAATGGGGCCCCAAACTGTGCAGTTGGCAGAGTGGCATCAAGCTGTCTTAACCCCTGTGTCAACTGGCCAGTACAAGTTCATTTCAAATTTTATCGGTCATTCTGCAGCAGAGCTTCCCTGGGGTCAGAGTGAAGGTCGTTTTTGCTGCCCTCCTGTCCATAGCTCTCGGTGTGGTCCTCAGTAAAAGTACTACTGAACAGGGATGAGTGGACTCCTCCTGCCATAGCTCTCAGTGTGGTCCTCAGTAAAGGTATACCGAACAAGTGGTTAGTGTACTGCTCCTGCCATAGTTCTCAGTGTGGTCCTCAGTAAAGGTACCACTGAGCAGGGGTGAGTGTCCTGCTCCTGCCATAGCTCTCGGTGTGGTCCTCAGTAAAGGTACCACTGAACAGGTGGTTAGTGCAGTGCTCCTGCCATAGTTCTTGGAGTGGTCCTCAGTAAATGTACACCGAACAGGTGGTTAGTGTACTGCTCCAGGTAGCTTTTCCCCTAATACTGGGAGTCACTTGGGTTGCTAGTCCTGGGATTTTTTTGGATTGTGTTTAGGAGAGCTTTAGGTAGAATTTTTTTAACATGAAACCAAGGCATGACCTGGGAAAGGTCCTTTACTTTGACCATAGTCAAAGACCAGGATTGACTGATTTCTTTCTTCTCTCCCTCCTTCTCCATCTTTCGATGTATTGATCTTTATTGGCAGAGGGCACATGTGCTTGCCAGAAAGAGAGAGAACACGTGCGCACATGTGAGAGAGAGAACATCCTGTAATTAGTCATTTTCATGCTGTAGTCCTCTTCCTCATTTCTCCGTCCTGCCAGGATTTTGGATGTGTGCGCGCATATACACACATACACACGCACGTATGCGCGCACACGCACCTGGCCTGTTTCTCAGATGACTAGAGCTGGTATTTGAAATGCAGGTGGCTATGTGGGATCCAGCCCCCTTGACCACTGTGCTACGGGGCTGACCTGACTTAGATTAGTCCTAAGCAACTGTCCCAAGGGTATACACTGACTCAGGAAGAGGGAAGTAGGTCATATCAGAATTTGGGCTTGCTCGACCTCAGGAGTATGATTGGAGTCACGTTATCTAGAGCTGGAGGGAGGACTAGAAAACATTTTTGGTGTTCATCAATTTTCAGTTGAAAATCACCTCCTGGATCGTCCAAGATCATCTTGTCCACATCTTTTTTGCCTTTTCTTTTTTATGATGTAAGACATTTCTGTTGTTTTTGCAGAAAAGGTAGCAACTATAGATGGGCACAAAGGAAAAAAAATACCATAAAAGGAAAAAATTACACCAAAGAAAAACATCCTATTTCCCATCTTGGATTAATATCTTTTAAACAAAATACCGTATAGTCTTTCACTGCTGTAGTGAATGTTTCTTACAGCATTGATCAATTAACGTACTGTGTTATAGTTTCTGTCACTACATTGTAAATTTACAGACAGTAAATTTATATCATAAGCTTGGCCTGATGTTTTCAAAGAAATTCCTTTTTATTAAACAAATTTTAAACAATACATAACAACTGTCTCTCTCTGACTTAGACTTACAAATCCCAGATGCAAGCATGGCTTTTAAAAGTCACAAAAACAATCTTTAAGTAAACAAAATGACGCAAGCCATAAGTAAGCTGTGCCTGAGTCTCTGGCTTGCTGTGACAAGGGTGACAGAGACCTTGCTGAACGTCAATATGCTCTGAAAGCAATGGGCAAAGGGAAGACTTCTCCGTTGTTTGGGATGTTGACCCAATGCCAAGCTTAGAACCTGAGTAACTTCTGCTGCTCTCAGAGCCAGTCCAGGAGCCTAAGAAACTGGCAACCGTGTCCCAGGCACCCACTGCCCTGGGTGCATTTGAGCAGACAGCTGGAGTGGAACAAGCTGGCTGACCAGGGGTGGAGGAGCTTGTGCACTCTTCTGCTCCAACTCCACGACCTTTCCTCCTGCTGGCCAGCCTTGGATGAGAATGTCAGGAAGCAGATGGTGTGATCTCTGTTGGAGATCGACTCAACCTGGAGATAGCCTTGTTCTCTTAGGGCATCTCCCCTCCGACCAGGAAGTGGGGAGTGTTTACTGGCTTCCATTCCTTTTTTAGTTTTTTAAAGAGGACAGGGCTGCCAGCTGGATTGGGGAGCATTCAATCTCACCAGATAGACTTCCCAACTTGAGTCTGAATAAGTCAACATAGAACTGGCGTATGAAATAAGATTAAAATGTTAACTGAGGTCTGGCCCTGTGGCACAATGGTTAGGTGCTATGCAGAGAAAGCTGGGTTGCACATGGCTGAGGAGGGGATTGAGCCCCAGCCCCACACGCTTCGTGACAGATGAGAATACAAGTGCCCAGAATCCTGATAAGGTGGAGAAGTGGAGGAAAAAGGATTGTGGTGTGACCAGGCACTGGTGGGGGGATCTCTCTCTCTCTCTCTCTCTCTCTCTCATTTAGAAAACCCAAACCTCTGACATTAAAAAATGTACACTGAGAAATATGGACAAGATGCTGTGCATTTATCTACTGTATTATAAATTCTTGTTATTACTACTTTTGTTGCCTCCATTTTACAGACAAGGAAACTGAGGTATGGAGAAGTTCAGTAACTTGTCCCAAATCATATGAAAAATAATGTCTCAGTTTCCTTGTAACTTAATATTATAGGTTGGATAGTTATATTTTCTTTCTTGTAAGTCCAGATAATAGGATTTCTGCCTTGTCTTCCACCGTCTCTCTCCTCCAAACACTGTTTTCACCTCCAGTCCTTTTGTCTCCCATAGTTCTCTGAACACACCAACGATGCCGCTGTCTGGGTCTTTGTTTTTGCTTGCTTTGTCTCTCCTTTCTCATCTCATGCACTTGCTCGAAAGACAGAAAGAAGCAGAGAGACAGAAAGTGAGAAATCGCCCTCCCGGGGGATGGCCATGCCACAATCCCTTCTCCTCCATTCTCCTTTCGGGATCTTGGGCACGCATGTACACGTGCCCGGCATGAGTTTTAAGCCACCGGGTCTGGGACGCAAACCGCGGTCAACTATGTGGGAGTCCAGCGATATAGCCATTACACCAGCTGCTGGTCCCAGTCTCACCCCTTTCTGTATGTGTGAACTGAGCTCAGTTTGCAAAAACTTCCCTGGTTTGTCCAGCCCACAGAAATCTCTGTCACCTGAAAATCTCTTGCATTTGTAAGTGCTGGCACTTACCAAGTAGCCACTAGTGGTAGTTGTTATGTTTTTTTCAGAGAGGTTTTTGCTACAGGGCACATGTGTTCACCAGACAGAGAGACAGAAAGCGAGAAATCACCCCCTGGGGAGGATGGCCACGCCACAATCCCTTCTCCTCCATTCTCCTTTCAGGATTTTGGGCACACATGCACATGTGTCTGATGTGAGTTTTAAGCTGCCAGGTCTGAGACTCGACTACATGGGAGTCCAGCAACATAACCATTACGCCATGCACCGGTCCCCCATTTTTGTCTGCGTTGACGTGTTATACACTAACCTAGCTTGTACATTCCTACATGGTGGCACTGCCTTGTGGATAGCAAGCTTCGGCGATCACAGGTACTCCAGCTCATACTTCGCTACGTACTTTCCTGAGTATGTAAATATGTAAAGGGCTCTGTGTACTCTGAAGCCTCTCAAAGGAATGACCGTATGATTTACATCGTTGCTCCTATTCACATAGTCCACGCAGGAAGCAATCAGAGAAGCTCAACGTAAACTTTCAACTGGAAACTATCCTCGCTTTATTTTAGTTAGTATTTCTTCAACTTCTTTATATAGCAAGCTTAATCATTCATATACACTTTATTCTGTGTCAAGTATCTAAACATCAGTAAATTAAAATCACAGGTTAAGAAACCAAATGAGGCAAACTGTTCTACTTACTGGAAGTCAGGCTTCTCTTCTGGAGTTGAGCTACTATTAAATGCTAACTCTGTTCTTATCACAGACTTCTTCAGTTGTGTTTAGAGTCAAAGTAAAGATCTGGAGATTATAGTCTATTAAAACAAAGTTCTTGATGTGTGCTGCTATAAGACCCCAAAAATTGTCATTGTTTACCCAACTAGCCTTTTTAAAAAATTATTTTATTTAACTTTATTTATTACTATTATTATTTTTTTTTTTTTCAGTTTGATCAGATAGAGAGAGGGAAAGTGACAGAGCAAGCAGCCAGGTCCAGGACTTGAACTGTGGATGGCCATGTGGGAATCCAGAGTCTTTAATCACCACACCACCTACTGGTCCCAGTTTACCCAACTAAATCTTTTCAATTTCAGAATTCTCAGCAAAAAAAAAAAAGAAAAATAGGGACTGTACACTTCAAGTGACATGTATCATGCATATATTCTTTTTTTGGGGGGGAGGGGGAAGAGAGGTTTTTGCTATAGGGCGTGTGTGCTCGCCAGACAGACAGAGAGAGACATAGAGACAGAAAGCGAGAAATCGCCCCCCCAGGGGGGATGGTCACGCCGCAATCCCTTCTCCTCCATTCTCCTCTCGGGATCTTGGGCATGCACACACACGCGCCTGGCGTGAGTTTTAAGCCACTGGGTCCGGGATGTGAACCGCGGTCGACTACGTGGGAGTCCAGCAACATAGCCATTACGCTAACTGCTGTTTCCCCATATAGTCTTTCTAAATGTGGAGTCTCAAGCTTGTGTTTGCAACTTTGATAATAAAGGCTATTTTGAGCTTCACACAGCATCTGATGTGTAAGAATTAATCTGTCTCCAAATCTATCTCAAGGAGAGCCCAGATACGGTACACAGAGATGATTAGACCAACTTTATGGGGAAGGACTGGCATTTTGCCTGAAACGATATCCCTTTAGACGAGAATCTCTAGTCTGGCAACCTACACTGATAAAAATAAATGAATAATTTCTCAATCTCCATTTCCCTTTGGCCTGTGAAGATATCTTTAATATTGGTTAATTGCCACCAAGCAGATGATTAAAAGATGCTGGGAGGATTTGAATTTACTTGGGAAGGGTACAGGAGACAGGACCAGTGCCTGAAGAGACAGGGCAGATGAAGGGTACTTTTCTGAAGCATACATAATTGATTCTTTTTTTGGCATTTTTCCTTCCAGCATGCGAGTTCACAGGGTGATCATCACCACAGTTTGCATTTGCATAATGCCTTACCGTGCTTTCACAGATTTTATTCCCAGTTGATCAGAGGGTGTCTGCTCTGCGCCGAGTACTAATCTTGAAATAAATCATTTACTATATGAGGATTTAAACAGGTCTTTTGGATAAAAAGTACATTACATATTTATGAGCACTGATTTCAAGACTCGCTTTAAAAGAACTATTGATGCTGCTTTATAGTAGAGATCTGAACTTAATCTCATTTGATTCATCTGTTTTTTTTTTTTCTTTTTTACCCCCCCAAGAGGGTCCAAATCATGTTTGTAAATTTCTGAGTGTCCATTTCCTTCCTGAGAGAGGAACAATGTTAAGGTATCTGTGAGGGACTTCTAAACCTTCTTCCACTGTTCTCAGTATATTGGGAAAACCACATTTCTAAAATTGAAACAATAACCCATTGCAATGTGGTAATGATGATGTGTTGATAATAAAACGTAGGGGGTCTGATTCAGTGCCGCGGGATAGAGGAGATTATAGTCTATTAAAATGAAGTTCTCGATGGATGCTGTGAAAAGATCCCAGAAATTGTCGTGATTCCCTGTTAAAATGCATTCTTACTTGAGTGTTCCTGGTTTACATTTTATTTAGAGGTTGTTTATTAAAGTTATTGCCTTTAAACCAGTGACTTCCTGCGGAATCAAATCCCAAACAAACTAAAAGAAAATGAGAGACAATTGCATGTAACAGAAATTTTTTCCCCCGAGCTCCTGGAAAGAGAAAAAGAGACTAGAATACACCTTGTTTACTGATGGCTACAGTTCAAATTCAATTCAAGATTTTGCTTTCAAAAATAAAAAATAAAATGACTAAGGGGAAGCTTTTCTCCTTTCTCTTTAAAGAAAGGGGAGAAAAAAACCCAAAAAACAAAAAACACACACAAGCTGGGGAGCTTTGCAAGGCTGCGGGCGCCTGAGCAGAATTGCTAACTGGTTCCTTCTCTCTGTGCGGGTCTGTCTGTATTCACTGTGTCACAAGCTTGAAACCAGACCTCATTTCACTGAGCCAAAAAATGGTCCTTTTGTTGCTGTTTTTTTTCCCCTAGTGTCATCTCTCATGGTTGCCTGGGTAACCAGTGTGTACCCTTTCAGCATAGGTTACTGGGCCCCAGGAAGGAAGTGCTCCAGCGCTGGCCTGCTATTTTTATAGAACCGTTACATAATACAATCTATTAAAGCTTCCTCTTGGTGTTTTATTGCACAAAGGGGAAATTAAGTTTGATGACTCCTGAACGTTGGATGGAGGATGTCAGGTGACTCTGGGATTGTTGGGCTCAGGCCACATAGCAACAATATTCCCCATGTGCCATTCAAGGAGAACCGATATACAATCGTGCCCTTGGCAATGTTCACTTGCTTGGGGATCATTAGAGGAAACTGAGCTCTCGGCTGCTCAAGGGTGCAAGTTTTGTCCGGGGACACAATACTCCCTCTCTGGGAGGATGGCAGCAGACAATGAAACACTATTCTCAGTTAAGGGTGCAGGGAATTTTAAAGGTGTAGCACATATGCTTTCAATAGGCAAGATGGTTATTGGCAAAGAGACTTGGACTGAAATACGGAGAAGCTAGGTCTCTTCCCCAGACTGCCCCTGAAGCCTTGCATGCCTGCGGTGGTCAGCTTTGCCTCTGGGGAACTCTACAGGGGTCCCAGGGAGGGCAACATCCAGAGAGGGGGGCAAAAGTGGTATGTGGCACTTAAGTGGAGACCTAAAACCTTTGCAACCGTAGTGATTCTCTGATTGCCGCAGGAACAGGGAGGGATGAAAGCTCTTGACAACTTCTATTCCCACCTCACTGGTTAGAGTTGCCACCAATCTGAAATACAGAAGGTACAGTTTATAGCTGGATTGGAAACTTGGGCTTGGAG
>NW_006159859.1:5365563-5406073 GCF_000334495.1 Tupaia belangeri chinensis
GAACCCCCAGGGAGACACAGGGCCATAAGTGATTTGAATTCTCTGGACTAGAGGCTGTGAGCTGGCTTTCCTCTTCTCTGTGCAGCTTTCCTGTTATTTTATGTACTCCTATCATCCCAGAGAAACCTGGCTCCACCCTCCCGCATTCCCAATGGCCCGCAGAAGATCTTTTTCCAGGTAACTTACTTTGCCTGTATCTCAACAAGTTTATAAAATGAAAAACTTCGGTCTCTTCTTTTATGCTCTCAACCTTATGACACCAAATGTGTGTGCTTTTCCCCCATCCAGCTTCTTCTCCAGCTTTGGGGGGACACCAGCTAGGTATCCTGTAATTCTGATACGAACTGCCCGGACCTTAGTGCAGACCCACATGTTAACGGCTCAGTCCCACAGTGCGCTCTCCCACTTTAGACGCCAACTGCAGGTGGTGGGTCCCTAGGTTACCCACAACCTCTGTCTGACTTAGTTATAAGTTGGAGGATCCCAGGGTTCCTTCCTAAGGTTCAGCAATCTGCAAGAACAGCTCACAGAAACCAGGGGAAGCTTACTTCCGATGACAGATTTATTACAGTGGCTAGTTCAAAACACACGAATGAACGGCGAGATGAAGCGCTTTATAGGGTGAGGTCCAAAAAGGTCCCAAGCATGGGGGCTGCTGTCCCCGTGAAGTTTGGGGTGTGCCACCTCCTGGCATGTGAATGTGTTCTTGTTCACTGACTAAGCTCTCTGGGTCCCTTAGGTTAGGGTGTTTATGGAAGCTTCCCTGTGAAGACATGACAGATGAAATCATTGGCCTTTGGTGACCAGCTTGTTTTCAGCTTCTCTCCCATCCTCGGAGGCCAGGGTTGGCATAGAAGTTTCATTAGTTGACCTGGTAACCAGCCTCCATCCCTCGGAACTTTCCAAAAGTCACCATATTAACCTAAACTCAGGTGTGGTTGAAGAGGCTTGTTATGAATTTAAAAAGATGCTTTTTTCACCTAAATGAGTTCTGAAGTTGCATCAGCAGTGTTTTAAATTTACTGATCCAACCAACCACAGATTTTAAAAAAATAGGAAAAAAAAAAAAAACACAGTACAAAATAACAATAATACAGGGCTGGCCTCATAGTCTGATGGTTAAGGGAGCTGGATCCTACACAGTGAACCACTTGATTCGAGTCCTGAGCCTAGTGGCTCGAGAAACACACTGGGCAGGTGTATATGTTTGTGCGTGCACCCCAAAATCCCTGAAGGAGAGATAAATGGAGCAGAAGGGATTGCAGCATGACCCTGCCCCATGGGGTCTGGGACTCGAATCACATAGGAGACCAGTGTCTTAACCACTATGCCATCTACTGGCCCCTACAGGGGTATTTTTGATAGAATCTTGCCATGTCCTGTTCTTCTGCCTCAGCCTCCCCATCAGCTAAGACCACAGCTGCGCCCTGCCTGTTTAGGCTGGGGCAGGGACTGAACCTGGGTCTCCCATGCAGCCTTAGCCAGATGAGGCAGGGCCCTCTCACTTGCATCACCCTGGCTGGGCCTAAACACAGTATCTTTGTTTCCCCAATTAATGATTCTTGCTGACTTTTGGTTTCCATGAATACCTAAATTCAGAGAATGCTTAAGTTTTGGTGTTCATCGGGTCTAGCCATTTTGTTTTATAGATGAAGAAAATGAGGCTGAAGGTGCGATTTGTTCAAGGTCACCCAGCGCTGGGAGCAGAGAGACTACCTTTTAATGATGGCTCCCTCTCCATTTCGTCAGGGCTTACCATTTATAGGAATTTTGAGCTCTCCTCTCTCATTCAGTCTTACCAGCCCGGGCTTTCCTTTCCATATCCACTCCCACCATAATTAAGATCCTTATTTATTGTACATTAAGCCTAGATATTATAGTTTCCTTATTTTGCATTGTTTTCAACCTCTACCTCTTGAATCAACATGGTATTTGACCTCTAGAAAAATGACGCATCTTCTTTTGTCACTTTATTATATAAACACTTGGGACTGTTTACAATGTATTCAAATCAGAATTTAACTCTTCATAATCTGACTCTCCTCTCCCTCTCCCAATTTGCTTTTCTAGATGTATCACTCATTTTAATCCGTGCTCCTCCGTTCCACAAAGTTTGTATTGTTTACCATTCTCTTTCCATGAGTCAGAGATTTGTTGATCACGTTCTTTCTTTAATTCTTGCTTCAGACAGGATGATTACTGGTGAAATCTTAGGTGTCAGAAAAGTCATGACACACGCGGCACAGAAAAACAGAAAAAAGTGTCATGGCTTTCCTGACAACCTAATAGTTCCCATCCTCATCCTGTATGCTTTCTAGAAAATCAAAAATGATGCGAAACGGTTGGGAAAGGGAGGAGCTGTGTCAGTCACTTGTTCAAAACATGTCGCTGAGCATCACATGATACTCAAGGAGTGACCAGGCGAGATCTGATCCCTGATGTCTTGAAGTTTATCAGGTCGCAAAGGGAGGTGTCGCATAAAAAATCACAGCCGTCAAACATATGGTTAGAGGCCCAAACCTGACGCCCAAATCTTATGGGCCAGCCCTTGGCGCGGTGGTTAAGGTGACTGGATCCCACGTGGCCGGCTGTGCAGTTTGAGTCTTGGACCTGATGGCTTAAAAAACACACTGGACACCTGTGTGTGGTTGCCCAAAATCCTGAAAGGAGAGAGAAATGGAGGAGAAGGGAGAGCGGCATGGCTATCCCCCATGGGGGTGTGCTTTCTCACTTTCCCTCTGTTTCTGTCTCTCTCTGTGAGTGCATGTGCCCTCTGGCAAAATTACAGAAAACAAAACAAAACAAGAAACAACAACAACAACAAAAACCCTTAAAAACCTCATGACAGTAAGAACAAATTTACTGCAAACATTTTAAGGGCTACGAAATAGTAGTCAGAGTGCATGCAAGCAATGGGTCGAAGATAAGAGCGGGACTTACAGGCTGGAAATATTCCCAGCGTGGCCTGGGGGTTTGGGGAAGAATGTCCTAAGCAAGCGTACATTCACACCAAAACTTGAGGAGCAAGGTCGCATTAGGGAAGCAAAGGATGTGAGAGAGGGAGGAGGCAGGGTTGATCTGGGCAGGGGGAATAGCGCAGTGAAAGCCCCACGGATGCGACTATCTAGGCCTTGTGCAGCCCATGAGAAAAGGCTGAGCCTGGAGGCCTGGGGGCCAATGGGGAGTGTGTTACAGAGTGTGTATACAAAAAGTGAAAAACAAACAAAAAAACCCAAAAAACCCAGTCCATCAACGACACTCTCTCTCTGCAGCTTTTATAGGCTGTAATAAGTCACATAGTTTTGTTTCTAGGGGAACCCTCGTATTTTGTAAAATTCTGCTCAGAGAAGTACTCGAATAATTGCGTATCAATAGCAATATTTGCTTTCTTTGTTTTAAAGATGTAATGATTTAAGAGATGGGGAACTGAATGTGAGCTTCCCTCAAACGTCTGGCTTCTGTAGTCAAGTTAAATTTATTATGGGTTCTTATTCTAGGAATTTGACCTTCTTTTCCCTATGGGAAGAAGTTTTCTTTTTTTAGGACAAGCTCAATTTCAATAAATAGCTGGTTTCGCTTTGGAAGAGAGACTAAGGGAACTTTCAATTGTTTAACTTTAGTCCATTAAAAGAGGAAAACATGGCCGCTTCGATTAGATGATGAAAGCATTCTTCTAGATCCATAAAGCGAATAGAGGTAATATGAGAAAGGATAAGATAGGTCAGAGGTGGGGATCGGAAACTTGATGAGAGAGTCAAAAATTCTTTTCCGTGACTCCTCGGACCTAAAAAAGGCAACTCCGTGGAGGAGAAAAACAACAGAGCCAAAATGATGTACGTGACTTTGGAATGGTGCTCTATTCCTGCCACAGGAAGGATGGAGAACATTTTTTCTTTTTTCTTTTCCTTTGGCAAGCTCTCACCCCAGTTTCCTATGGGTGGAAATAAGCAATAAATAGCTGGGTATCCAGCAGTCTCTTTCTAGACCTCCTGGCTAGTTGAATTGGCAAGAACACCACTCTTTTTTTTTTTTTTTTTCCTCCTTCTTATTTTTAGAGGGTCCGTTTTTTTCTTTCCTTTTTCAGGGTTGAGGCTAAAGCAAGGGCCTGTCATTATCAGGGGAGTGAAACAAACCGCAGAGACTGGTTTCTCAGGAATCTGCACCCAGCTGCCAACCTAGTGGGTCAAAGTCACCATCTGTATTACCGCAGGTGGTTTTCCTGTGAAAACGAGACTTCCTTTTAATTAACACTCACCGTCAAGGAACCAGGGGCATTGCCCCCTCTATTAGCTAACTTGAGAATATAAGCCTTTTGTTCTTATTCCCTTCTGCAGAGCATTTCCCATAGATGGAACTACAAACCCAGTGCTCAGTAAGTTCTGAAGATGAGAAGTCGTTCCGTTTCTCTGGTGCTTCCCGGTCGTGCACCAAATGCTGTTCTGTGACTGCAGCCGAGGTCAGGATCTTCCCTTTTGCTCATCAGTAGAAGCAGTAATCTATCGTTTACAAAGGCTTTGGAACTCCTGAGAGATAGTTTTTGAAAGTAGGAGCTTTGGGCTAGACTAAGTTATTTGGAGAGGCTAAAAGAGGGAGGAACGACAAGCGTAATAATGTTTTTCCAGTTGATGGAAATCTACCTCAACACACATTTAGTGCAGTCAATGTGTAAGTGAGTTCCTATAAAGAAACACCAAAAATCTGGTCAGGTTAAAACGCTTTGGGCCAAGGTCCAGCAGGTAGCATAGTAGCTAAGGTGATGAACTCCCACATGACCGACCGTGGTTCGAGGATCTAGAGGCTTGTTTTCCTACTTTCCCTTTCTCAGTCTCACTTTGGTCAAATTAAACAAGTAATAATGATGATAATAAATGAAATAAAAAATAATTCTTTATAAAAGAGGAAAAAATAAACCTCTTTGGGCCAACCTGGGCAAGGTGGCTATGTAAGCTGGCTTCCATGTAGGTGACTACATGGTTTGAGTCCCAGCCATGGCAGATTGAAAACCACGTCAGACATGCATGTGTGCCCAGAGTCCTGAAAGGAGAGAGAGATGAGGAGAAGGGGTTGTGGTATGGACATTCACCGTGGTGGGGATGCTTGCTTCATTTTCCTCTCTTTCTGTCTCTTTCTATGCATGCTTGTGCCCCCTGGCAATTTTTTTAAAAAAAGAAAAAGAACTCTTTGTTTTCATTGAGAGAAAAGAGAACTTTATCTTTGAGTATGATTCTTTGTTGAGGGAAATTTTTTTTTAGGAATTATTTTATTTAACTTTACTTATTTTGATTAGAGAGCGAGAAAATATGAGAGACAGAGAGAGATGGAGGGAAAGTGAGAAAGCAAGCTGCCAGGTCTGGGACTCGAACTGCAGTCAGCTATGTGGGAGTTCAGTCTCCCTAACCACCATTCCACCTGCTGGCCCCAAGGGAAATGCTTTTTCCTTCAGGGCAATTAAACAGAATCAACTCATCCATTTCTCTTGAAATTAAAATGCATTTGGGGTCAGCAGGTGGTTAGTGGTTAAAGCTCTGGGCACCCCAGGTGAGTGACTGTGGCCCGAGTCCTGGTGGCTTGTTTTCTCACTTTTCCTTTCTCTCTCTCTCTCCTGGTCTTTCTCTGGTTAAATTATAAAAGAAAATAATAATAACAAATAAAATGAAATAAATAAAGAATTCTGTAAAAAAATGCAATAGTCATTTTTTAATGGACTTGATTCTTTAACCGTGCACCTATGGGAACTGGATACTTGAGTTTGACCTTTGTTTTCTCTAGGCTCCTGATTGAAGGTCAATTGTCTCCTCAGAAGCCTTATGTCTCCTGCCACCATTTCAGTCTTACGTAGTATTTGAACATTGTTTGAGAAGCTGTAGTCATAATCCATGAAGTATTAAGTATTTGGTGTTCTGACTGGCCCAGAGGTGAAGGCCGTGCTTTCTGTGCAAGTATAAATATAATAATTTTACATCAGATGACAGGGTATCGCTGCCTCTGTCTTCAGGTGTAGTTTCATGGGTCTCTGGGATTCTGTTTTAAAATACTATTGTCATTGAGTCCCTTATGTTTAAAAAATGAATACTTTTGGGGCCAGCAGGTGGCATGGTGATTAAGGGGACTGGACTCCCACATGGCCAACCACAGTTTGAGTCCCAGACCTGGCAGCTTGGTTTCTCACTTTCCCTCTCTTTTTCTCTCTTTCACTCTGCCCCTCTCTAGTCAAATTAAGATAAGTAAGTAAGTAAGTAAATAAATAAATAAAGTTAAATGAAATAATTCTTCAAAAATTAAAAAAATGAATGCTTTCTCATGAGAGAACTTGAACAAGATGTGTCATTGAGTTCATAGGACAGCTTGGGGAAAGGGTGCCACGCATATTATTGGACCCTCCCAGTTTGACTTTATTGGTACTGATCTCACTCCTGAGGGCATGGCAAGGGTAATGCTGCATGCTTTCTCTCTGGCCACTTCTTTGCACGTTGCTTGCCAAAACAAAAGAGAAATATAAAATGTAGAATTTTTGCTTCATTGTCTCTGGGTGACATTAACAATTGTCTGAGACCGGCAAAAGATTTCTAAGACCCATAACTGACCTTCGCTTTTACAAATAGGGTTCACTTTTACAGAACATGATTAATGATGTGTTTGGCAATAGCCAACCAAGATGATGCATGAATTTTAACCATCTTCAATTTCATTACTAGGATTAGATGTAACGTCACTGCAGTTCAGACCTGGAAGGTGCTTTTGGGATCTCATCCAATTGTTTATAATGCAGATAAGGAAATGGAAGGGTGTGATGTCTCTGACGTAGCCACATGGTTGAGAATGCCAGGCTGCAGGTTAGCTGTCACACCTGTGCCTGCCTCGTGTGACAGTGACAGCTTGCACTTCACAGAAGCCTGGCTCCCGGCCAGATGCATTATATGCATTATGACCTTGAGAGCACAAGTCCTCGGGCTATCACTTAATAGCTCTGTGACCATGCACGTGCATTGAACCTCTTTAAACCTCACTTTTTTCTAAGCTGTAAAACGGTGAGAATAATAGTTTCTGTCTTTTAGGATGACGATGGAGATTAAATCAGGCCATCTATGTAAAAAGGTTAGCCCTGAGTAACTACTCCATAAGTGTCAGTTATTATTTTTAGGCTCAATTTTCATGAATCACTTAAAAGCATTACGTTATGCATGCTAACTATCGGTCTGGTCACGCTGTGATTCCCTTCCTCCAGCCCGTCAGGTTCATGAGACTTCAGGGCTACCAGGCAGGGATCCCGACCACGGTCAGTCATGTAGCTTCCAGCACTGCTGTCTAGAATCCAGAATGTTACTGACTACCACCTGGCTGGGCCCTGAGAGACTCCTGTTTATCCTCACATGCTAGCGACTTCTTTCTCTTCTCCAGTTGCGAGTAACCCTGACCATCCTCTTCTTTGCTCCCCTTGGAAATGCCCCCTCTGACATGATGTCAAGTTAGTAGCCGTGTCTGGATGACTCATTTTGCATATATAATCTCTTAGTGTAACAGACAGATATCCCATGTGAGACTATTAGCAGAAGCCTGTCCAGTTGAATATTCAAATCCTTAAACCGACAGATTTGCATCATATTAAATGACTAGTTTGATAGGTTAAAAAAAAAAAGAAAGTAAAATAAAATTTGACCAAATTTCTATCATTCATCCCACTAGTTGTGCCTCCAAACTGAAGTTTATTGCTCTTTCCAAATTGCCCTTCTCTCCAGGTAACCTATTATTAACACCAACAATTCCAGACCCTTGGTTGCCAGGTGGGTTATATGGGAGTTCCCTGTTTTTATCCATCCCTCCATTTCCTATAAGCTAGAAGGCTTGTAGTGGATCTCTGATTTTTTTCTTCTTCCTAACCATGTTATCCCTGGATTGCCACAGTGACATTCGGATGGCCCTTTTCATAATCTGAGTTAGTGAAGCAGTGATTCTAATAGTGGCCTCTTTTCTGCCCCCTTTTTAGAAGCTCCTTTCTTATCTCTTAAAGTTAAACAAGTTTGGGAAGGGACCAGCAGGTGGTGTTGTGGTTAAGGCACTGGATCTCACATGACCAACTTCATAGTTTGTGGCTTGAAAATCACACTTGGTTCATGTGCGTGCATGCCCAAAATCCTGAGAAGAGAATGGTGAAGGGATTGTGGCGTGGCCATCCTCCTTAGGGGGTGATTTCTAATTTCCCTTTCTTTGGGGAGTGCATGTGCCTTATGGCAAAATTTATGAAAAAAAAAACAAGTTTGCACTTAGATACAAGAGTCTTCCTAGTACAGTTTCTCAGTATCTACTTCCTACTCTCCCTGTTGGGCTTATTATTTTAGTTTAATATGCCACAGTTTAATTTAAACGCTATTGGGTTTTCTAATCTGTAAATTGAGACTAATAACATTAACAATCTTCTAAGGTTGAGGTGGGGATTAATTTAATACATACAAATCACTTAAAATAGTACCTGGGACTTAGTAAGCCCATATTAAATATCAGTTCCACTAAAAAAAAAAAAAAAATTAGAAGATTTATTAGCTGTGATGGGGTCAAATTTCTTCCGTTGTTTTCTATATTTTGACTAGAAAACAAAAACCAAAATCACACCCTGAACCCATGGTTTTTAAAAAAATGTATGTTAATTCTGGGTCTGTAAAATCTTTAGGCTAATTCTTACTTGTCTTGATTCAGCTCTATCCTCCTTAATTACAGTGTTCTTCAAGGACGATTTAAAAAAAATATAAACTAAAAAGCTACATACTCTTGAGGAGATATTTAATATCAAGTATTCTAATAAAGGGTTGCTGTAAAGAACATTTTTCGGTAAAGGTGATTCCCAAACTTCAGTTTGCTGAAATGGCCCAAGAAATATATTGTTAGTAGGGGACTTGCACCGCGGTGATGCCTTTGAAGTCTGGTTGCCTGCCTTTAATTTTGCAGTAAGCGCCTAATCTCATTAGATTTCATACACTCAGTGTTTGCACTTGCACAAAAGCTGTCCAAACAAAGCCAAAATGTTGACACCACCGTCCTCTGATGGCATTTAGAATGAATATATTAAACACACTTGCACTAGCATTGCATTAAGCTAAGAAATAAATTTTGAACTTTGAACTCAGCAGGAGAAAAAAGCTTTACTTGATGGCTGAGTGATTGGGTTGTGGTATCGTGTCGGGGATCCATTGTTTTGTTCAGAGTCCAAACATGCCAACCTTCTCTACATACAGTAGGCGCTGCACAAGTAAAGAATTAAAGTAAGAAACAGTCTTCAAATCCTGTTGTTAGGGACCTAAATGGAAGGTAAAGAGGGCTGGTGGATTTGCTTTGAAATTCACTGAATAAACTTGGACTAAATTCACTTCAGAGAAGGGCTCATAATGAAAGAATCTCTCCTAGTTAGCGTGTGAATTAGAGTATGTCTTTCTTCAATTCCCTTTGCGAATGTGCAGGCTTTGACATTTTCTTTAAAAATCTGCCCTCTTTTCATTGAAGAATTGGAGGCTGACGATGATAAAAACAACACCAATCAGAAGGCTTTATTGCTGCATAAAATGAAGATAACCACAAAGCTGGAACTGAAAGCAAACGAAAGTTAATGGCTAAAGGGTATTTAATAGCTTCTAAATAGTACCTAGAAGAAATAGATTTTCTGATAAAATATGTATAAATGTTTATAACCTCTATATATGGAACATGGCTGTCAATTAGGAAGTACCTGCCATCGGCCTTCTAACACAAATAAATAAATAAACTGCAACACCCACATATTAAAGTTTGTGCATGCCACTTACTGAACTTTCAGTTAATTTGCCTGCCTTCCGTCTTACTGTAGGCATTATCTGCTTGTATTATGCAATTTCAAAGAAACATTATTTGAAATGTATTAGACTAGCTATGGTCAGAATGCTATTGAAGACAATGTTTATTCTATTTTATGTCATCCTTATTTTTGGTTTTTAGAAATACCATGAAAAAAAGATTCTCTTAGGTCTTCATATCAAGAGAATAGTGGGACTAGCAGATGCTGTAATGGTTACGTTGTTGGATTTCCATGTAGTTGACTGTGGTTCGAGTCCTGGGCCTGGTGGTGGCTTAAAATTCATGCCTGGTGCATGTGTGTGCCTGCCCAAAATCCCGAGAGGAGACTGGAGGAGAAAGGTTTGCAGCATGGCTATCTCCCCTGTGGTGATTTCTCACTTTCTGTCTCTATCTCTGTCTCTCTGGTGAGTGCACACACCCTATAGCAAAAATCTCCAAAAGCAATAAAAGAGGAGTAGTAATTTTTTGAATAGCCGAGTAATTTTTATTTTCCAAACATTATGGTCTTGTGCCTAAATGATCACCTTTTCATTTTTGTTTTGGTTTCTGGCAAGTTTTAGCTCTATTTGCAAACTGGTGCTGGCACCCATGGAAGGCTACAGAGTCTACAGTTTGTGTGTATTTCTTTCCCTCGGCTTTATTAGTAACTATTCTTATTTCCCTCTTGTTCAAGTTCCCTCAAAAATCGTTTTTTTATTATTATTATTTTTTTTAATCACATAATTTTAAAAAAGCTGCCACAAATCTTTTGTGGAAAGGGAGTTCATAAGGACATTCATAATTTCATACATTAATGCACTCCTAGATTCACACTTGTGGCATGAACCATTATATGATTTCTAAAACCCCGGAAAATTAGAAACCACAAATTAGGATACGGGTGATTGCTACAGAAAGGACGGGTGGTAAAAATGTCAACTGAGGGGCCAGCTGATAGTGTAATGGTTACATTGCTGGACTCTCACATGGTTGATCATGGTTCGAGTCTCGGACCTGGTGGCTTAAAAACTCACGCCAGGTGCACGTGTGTGCATGCCCAAAATTTCAAGAGGAGAATGAAGGAAATGGGATGGCGGCATGGCCATCCCTCGGGGAGTGATTTCTCACTTTCCGACTTTCTCTCCAGCGAGTGCACACACCCTATAGCAAAAATCTCTCTCTCAAAAACAATTGATAATGATAACTAATAACTTCCAGTGAGGACACACGAAAACTATTCTAAAGAAACGACTCTGAGATCGAAAGGCACAGCTGCCCAGCACCACGTAGGACAGAGTTGAAAAGCCCTCTAGGTCGCTGTTATCCAGGGATTTGTAATGTGCTACAGTTCTGCAATTGCTGTTGTAAGATAATAACCTCAGGGGTAAGATAAGATGCAATTACATTCCACATGCTTTGTCTAACAAGGCAGTGTTCTGTTTACTACCAGTTAGAAATATGCATTTGAAAAAATCGGTTCTATTTCAAAGATGACGCTTTAGGTATCCAGAAAATTAATTCTGGAGGAAAACAAAAAACCCCCCAAAAAACAAAAAGCAAACCTTTACTTTCTCAGTGGGGCTGGATTAAGGTATTCTTATAAAAGCACCCCATGTAAAAGCATCTGTTGTGTGACCAGGTTTGAAATCTATACTTCTTAATAAGCCACAAAAATAAACATAGTCAAGAAGGTGGTCTGCTCAATTGCATCAACAGAATGGCATGAAGGTCCACTCAAGCCCATAGAGGGTGAGACTACGAGGATGAATCTTCATCCGTAGAGGAGAGGAGGGTTAGTTACAGGGGCTGGGGAATTTGGTTCAGGTGGAAGCTGATAATACATAAAAATGGTAATACCAACACTAGCAATTAATGTCCCTTTCTCTAGCTCAACTAACTTTTCTTTTCATAAGATAGCAGAAGGTGCTTAGCAATCTGGTCTGCCTGAGGAGGGGTGCCTGCAGCAGGGGAGACAAAGACCTTCGTTCTTACTTGGAGATTAAACAAAGGCCATAGAGATATTCCCTGAGCCAGCTTGGGATACGTAGTGCCTGAGAGCTCGGATGCTGGATGCTGGAGCAGTACGCCCGGGCTTAAATGGCTCCACTACTGACTAGCTCTGTGATCTCGGACAAGTTATTTAACGTCTCTGTGTCTCAGTTTTACCAGCTCCAAAATGGGAATAGGAATATCCTCTGTCACAAAGGGTCAGTGTGAGAATTCAACACATTATTGTAAGGAAAGCGCTTAAAACAGTGCCTAATGGGGGCCAGCCGGTGGGTGGCGGAGTGCTTAAGGCAGCTGGATCCCTGTGGCTGAGTGCACAGCTGAGTCCCAGACCTTGAGGCCTGAGAAACATGCCAGGCTTGTGTGTGTGCACGGCCAAAATCCCAAAAGGAGGGAGTGATGGAAGAGAAGGGATTGCAGAGGGGGGTGCTCCCCATTTCAGTGAATGCACTTGCCCTCTGGCAATTTTTTTAAAAAAGAATTATTTATTTAATTTTATTTGTAATTATTACTTTTTAAGTTTGACCAGAGACAGAGAGTAAGGGAGAGTGAGAAAGCAAGGCGCCAGTTTGGGGACTTGAACTGTAGTTGGCCATGTGGGAGTCCAGTGCCTTAACCACCATACCACCTGCCAGTCCCCCTCTGGCAAAAATTTTTAAGAAAGGAAAAAAGAAAACACAGTGTATGACTATTGGGTCAGCTGTAAAGTCATGCCATATTTTTGCATAGAAAAACATTGAAAAATATGGCATGATTTTCCTGACGACCTAATATATTAAACATTATATAAATGGTAAATGTTATTTTTATCATTCAACACTGCCACTGAAGTCAGAAAAAGGAAAACATTTATTTGACTTCTAGGGTAGTGTGAATTTCTGTTTTCATTCTACATTAAATTGCTCTCTACATTATATTAAATTTATAAATATGTTTGTGACTACCTCTAATTCGTTTTAATTCACCTGCCTCTGAAAACACCTTAAAAAGGAGGCAGAGTTCTAGAAAAATAGATTTGTTTCTTGACAGTTAAAACTTATTGGAGACCATTAGCAATAATTCCGTATATCAAAACAGATCTTCCTTTTTAAAAACTTTATTTTAAATGCGAACTTCATCTCATTTTAAAAGGAACATATCCTCATAGCAAACATTTTTCTATTCTTTATATAGCTCAACCACATGAATGAAACAAAACCACCACTATGGAATAAACTATATGATGTCTTTTTGTTTTTTTTTTGTGTGTGTGTGTGTATGGGTGTGCATAAATGGATTTGTAACAGTGACCATTACACTTTTCTCTTGCCATATTTAATAGGTGATTACTTAAACATACTCCAAGTATCCCAGAAGCATCTCCTAGCGTGCGGACTATGTTCTATCTCTTCTCTAAGTGATAAGAAAACCATTTGTGAATTTGAGCATCTTAATAGATGCAGTATCAGTATTTTAGTTTGTTACTATTTAAACAGTTAGAGTTCTGTTGAATGAACAAGTTCGTACTTTGCCTTTTCACTTATATCATGCATAAGCCTTTCCAAGTAATTATGCATTTTAGAAATTTCTATGAAAGGCCAAGTATACAAGCAGGAGGACTATATAACCATCCTCTATACTCCTCAGCCAGGTGAAACAGATACCCACGTCTTGCTTTTCCCCTTTCTTTGGTGGAAGCATTCTAAAACCAATCCCAGGCATTGTGACTCTTTGGTTTTTAACCTCTAAACATTTCAGCATGGGTCTCAAAAAATTTAGTAATTTTATCTTGTAACCATGACATCATTATCATAATTAGCAAAGTTAATACCTAACTCAAAGGACTAGGTCTTTCTAAGTTTGTTATTTCTTTCAAGATCTAATAAAATCCACACATTATATAATTATCATTGGGTATCGCTTAAGTCTTTTAAATTTATAAATGTGCCATCCAATATGGTAGCCTTGACCAAGTGGATTTAAAAATTAATTTTTTTTTCCAAGATGTATATGCACTCACCAGAGAGAAAGAGAGTGAGAGAGAGGGAAAGTGAGAAAGCACACACCCATGGGGCATGGTCACACTGCAGTCTCTTGTCCATTTCTCTTTCCTTTCAGGATTTGGGCATGCACACACATGTGCCTGGTGTCGTTCTCAAGCTGCCAGCTCTGGGACTTAAATTGCATGTTGGGTCATGTGAGATTGGGCTGCACTAACTGCCAGGCTGAGCCCTACAATTTAAGTGTAATGAGATTAAGAAATTCAGATAGTAAGTCATACAATTCACATTTCAAATGCTCAGAAGTAGTTGCCATATTGGCAAACAAAGATACAGAACCCTCCATGATGGGACAGAGTTCTACTAGATGGGAACTCTAGAAGGTGACCTCTTCTGGCCCTGCCCCTCAATCACTGAATGTGACGCAACTAGACCAACTGTCCGTCATTCTGGACTGCTTACTTATGGACAGTTTAACCTGTTCCTCTCAACCTGGGTCTTCCTGTAAATTGGAAATGTTATTAAATGTTCTATTAAAGTTTAACTCTTTTTGGGGGCCAGCATGTGGCATGGAGTTTAAGGTGCTGGATCTCACATGGCCAGCTGCGTGGTTTGAGTCCCAGAATTGGAGGCTTGAAAAACACTCCCGGCCTATGTTCATGTGTGCCCAAAGTCTAGAGAGAAAGCTGGAGGAGAAGGGATTGTGGCATGGTCATCCCCTTTGGGGGTGATTTCTCTCTCTCTTCCTGTCTGAGGGGTGAATAAGTCCCATAGGAAAAAAAGTTTATTTTTGAGGGAGCAGCAGTACTTCATAGGTGGTGCTATGTACTAATTAATAATCAGGATCTTTATGATAGCTTTTTATTTCACTGAGTTAATATACAATAATATTATTCTTAAGCATTTTTAAAAAATAATTATTTAATTTCACTTAATATTATTTTTATTATTTTAATTTGCTATAGGGCACATGCTCTCACCAGAGAGAGAGGAAGAGAGAACAAGTGAGAAAGCAAGCCTTCTGGCCCTGGAATCAAACTGCTATCGGCTATGTGGGAGTCCAACAATTAACCACCATGCCATCTGCATACCCCTGCTTGAGCTGGATTTTTGTTTGTTTGTTTTAAAGAGGTTTTTGCCTTAGGGCATGTACACTCACAGAAAAGAGAGAAAGAGAGAGAGAGAGACAGAGACAGTGAGAGGGAAAGTGAGAAATCACCCCCTACGAGGGATGGCCATGCCTCAATCCTTTCTCCTTCTTTCTCCTTCCGAGATCTTAGGCACACAAGCACACATGCCCAGGATGATTTTCAAGCCACTGGGTCTGGGACTCAAACTGGGGTCAGCCTTGTGCAAGTCCAGTAACATAACCACCATACCACCTGCTGGCCCTTACTTAAGTTGTTTTTAATGACTGGATGTTTATTTTAGCCTTTTCACTTTGTATCTTGTATTGTCATGAATGTGTCTGTGAATAGAGATTTATCTACATGTAGGATTCTTTTTCAGGTTAGATGACCCCCCCCCCAAAAAAAAAATTATGTACTTAAGTTGTTAACTTTGGATATGTATTACTTCATTATTCTCCAAAAGGACTGTATTATGTGATGTTGTCCCTGTCCCCCTAAGATATGTGGGTGCCACTTTTGCCACATCTTGACCAGCATAGATTATTAACTTCGAAATGATCATAATTTTTTCAATTTGACAGTCCTTGGCAGTCTGAATAAGTTTTTATTTTTATTTTTTCCAGTTCTTTCTTTTTCCCTCATCTCTTCGGCAGGCCATGCTAGTGAGGGCTTTCTTCTAACAGGGTAGTTTCCAACATCTTCTTGAAGGCAGGATACTCTAGGAAGCTTTGCCTTGGGCCCTTCCTGCCTAGATCCTTTGGGCTGAAAAATCCCTTTTCTCTCTTTATGACTCATTCTGAGCAGGCTTAGTGGTTAATCTTCTATTTCCAGTTTTATGCTCTATTTCTCCCCCTTGCCTAGATCTGAAACATCCTTTCCTTCAACAATTCAAATGTCTTGGCTATTCATTTTCCCCTTTGGTTCAGAAAGCTTTAGTTGTCAATTCTATTCCCTTGTCAGCAACAATTTTTATTCTTACTGGCTTAGTCAGGCTGTCTGCCCTGGCTTTCTTTATAAGTGTTTTTGTGTAGAATTTTTGCCTCCTAGGAAGCCCACTGTAGCATAACATAATTAAGTGACAATATATGGGGTGCCAGGGCTTTACAGGCAGTTAATGACTGCTTGGAAGATTTATAAGCAAGAAGTGAAATCAAAGAGAACCAAATGCTTGAATTCTATATAAATAAGAGACATAAAATTAATGTGGCTCAAACTGTTGTTTAACAGTTATTTGAAAAGAAGCACACGAAAAGGTGCAGATTAAGAAGTCTTGAGATGCCATGACACAGTCACTCACAGCTCAGCCTGTGTCTGGGATTTCCTCTTCCTGTCTTCCAGGTCCATGCACCTCCCCTGACCTTCTCCTTCAGTATTTCCCTTCCAGCCTGCTGACCTCTGGCCCAGCTTTGCTTCTTCATTGCTCTCCCTTCCACTTTCCAGTAAAAACAACACGGACGTGACTGAGGTCAGTCTCTGGTTCTTTGCACAAAGCTCCACATGCAAGATGCTAACGAGGACAGAAAATGTCTACCATGGGAAAGTTCTTGTGGCAAGGAAGAATTGAACGTTGGAATTTCTGGCTGATCTGTCTCTTATTAAATGTTTTAATATGATGTCCTTACTTGGCTTTAAATGAAAAGTTAGAGATGAGGAAAAAAAGGATAGATCACAAAATAAACACCAAAAAACCCTCCACGTAATTTAGGATGGCTGTGATGAGGTGAGAGCACACGGCAGTGCGTTGCTCTCAGTGGTACTGTTTACCAAGTCCGATGACGTCCACCAGAGACTGGGACCAAGTACTCGCAAATCTTGTACTGTATATGCACAAAGTGAGTTGGGGATTTCTGATAGTAGTATCATAGGTTCAAATCTTATTTTCCATTTTCTCAGTAGCTCATAAATAGGTGTGTGGCAAGGTCTACTTTTTTTTGGTCCTTTATGTTCAACTGAACTGGTCCTCTGTACACAGAACTCTCCAACAGGACTTTGTAATCCAAGAAATTGTCCCTACCCTCATCCTAAATAAACTTAAAATGGTTGAACATCTTCCTATTAGGTTGGGAAGAGAATTTAGTAATTATTATAATAAATTGTTTCCTTCTAGGAATCAGCAGTTAGCATAATGGCTACGTTGCTGGACTCCCATGTAGTTGACCGTGATTTGAGTCCTGGACCCAGCGGCTTAAACTCACACCTGGTGCGTGTGCGTGTGTGCTCAAGATCCCAAGAGGAGAATAGAGGAGAAGGGATTGTGGCGTCGCCATCACCTCTGGGGGGTGATTTCTTGCTTTCTGTTTTCTCTGTCTTTCTTGCAAGTGCACGCACCGTATAGCAAAAACCTCTCAAAAAAAAAAAAAAAAAGAAGTTTCCTTCTAGAAGGACCATCTGGCACAAAAGTATTAATCATGGGCCACCTAGTGCTATGGTGGTTAAGGCAGTTGGATCCTATGTGGCCAAATTCATGGTTCACATCCTGGACCCAGTGGCTTGAAAAATAGTCTGGACATGTGTGCATGCATGCCCAAAATGCTAAGAAGAGAATGGAGGAGAAGGGACTGGGGTATGGCCACCCTCCTCAGTGGAGGTGATTTCTCACTTTCCTTATCTCTCCCTGTCTCCTTTTGGTGAGAGCATGTGCCCCATGGCAAAACTAAAAACCAAGTACTAATTGTAAGTATGTGGTAAGTGAAAATGTAATTGGGGTTGTTGGAAAATGTGCATCTAATATTATTCTAGCGTTCATCCTTGCCTGGTTTTGATGATGAAATCTTAGAATCATCAACTCAGAAGTGAAACTAATACTTTGAGAACTTTTTATGTTTTCTTTTAGAAGATTATGAGAGTAATCAGTTTTGACCAGGAGTCAGGAATTGGACAGTGGCTTTAGCATAGGAAGTTGTGTTGAGTCTTTAGTTCTGTTCCTGCCATGACTTTCTGGGCTCCTGTTGTCATGAGGCCATTTGCAAGGTGTTTCATCAGGCTCCATTTCCCTTTTCTTTCCCCAAACTTCTAAGGATAAAGAATCTGTTGAGATAACTAGCAAGTGGTATGGTGGTTAGGGTGCTGGACTCCCACATGGTCGTTTGTGGTTTCAGTCCTGAACCTGGAGGCTTGCTTTGTCACTTTCCCTTTCTCTCTCTCTCTGGTTACATTAAAAAATGATAATAATAGGGGACCAGTAGTTAGAGTAATGTATGTGTCGCTGGACTCCCATCTAGTCGACAGTGGTTTGAGTCCTGGACCCAGTGGCTTAAACTCACGCTAGGCGTGTGTACGTGCATGCCCAAGATCCTGAGAGAAGAATGGTGGAGAAGGGATTGCAGTTAGCCTAATGGCTATGTCGCTGGACTCGCACATAGTTGACTGCGGTTCACGTCCTGGACCCGGTGGCTTAAAACTCACGCCGGGTGCATGTGCGTGCATGCCCAAGATCCCGAGAGGAGAACAGAGAAGAAGGGATTGCGTTGTGGCCATCCCTCCTGGGGGGTGATTGATGGGTCAATGGAGCAGGTGTGGTGACGGCAGTGTCTGTCTGGCGAGCACACGCACCCTATAGCAAAAACCTCTCCAAAAAGAAAGAAAAAAGTAAGTTCATAAGTGATGTGTTAGTTGTAATGGGTGTAAGGAGGAGGGCCTTTGGGCCCTGGGTGGTAGCTTTCCTTTCAGAGTGTTGGAAGCATGTGTTTGTAATGCATTCTAAGCCACCCTTCCTCATCTCACTCGGCAGATCTCTGCACTCTGGACTAAATTTGTCCATAAAAACCAGTAGACCCTCTCCATTCTCTATGCCTTGCAGCTCTGAAGAGATGCTTTTGTCTCTTGTGCCATTAGTCCTAAAAAGTTGGAAGGAAACAATAATATATCACTTTCCTCTTTGTGTTTTGCTATTCTCTCTAAAGTGAAAAATAGCAATTTTAGCTGGAAGGGTTTGTGTGTAAAATTATGTGTTTCTAAGCTTCCAGTTAGAAAGGTTGATGGTTTCAAGTGAAAGAAAAAAAAATATAACTATATTATATGGATTATGTGGCATCTATTCTTCAGGATAGGGGAATATCTATTAATGATCTTTTAAAACTTTTCTTTGCCTACAAGCATTTATGTATTTTCTTGGGTATGTTTGGCCAGTGACTATTTTAGCATTTGACTAGCTTGCAGCTGCATCTGTTCGTGTATTTTCAAATGAATAGTTCTTGAAAGAAAGGACAGGCAGTGTTGCTCTCGTTTACCTTTTTTGGTTTGTACGTGGATTTTCCTAGACCGCAATGGAAATTCTGTGAACACGGATTATCTCTTCAGGCGTAGGTGTAAACACCAGAGCTTACTATAATAACTTGGAGCATGCCCCGTCCTAGGAGCTAGGGTGATTTCCTCAAGGACCTTGAGTGGATGGATCAGTTGCCAAGCAACTTGTATTCTTATGGGGGCCAGGCTGCGAACAAAAGGGCACCAGGTGGTAAAGTATAGAAAGAAGATGACAAAGACACATGACAAAATCAAGTTTCCATCTGGAAACTGTAGTGCATAACCGATCAGACATTCAGAGTATGTTCCCTCTTAATAATTTATTTCAACAACTATCTAGTGTAAAAATTTTAGTATGTATGGTTATCTTCTCATCCAGCCATCCATCCATCTGTATAGACGCATTCTGAGGTTAAAAATTGCAAGTGGTAATGGCATTTCAATCACATTCTATGGATTATATGGTTTCTATTATTTACAATACTGGAAATATCTGTTAATAATCTTCTTTTTCACACAACGATTTATACAGCTAGAATTGCTTCTTATACTAACTACTTTTCCACTAATTATTGTTCATTCATACCATTTTGCATAATTTCCTCTGTTCCTCTTTCCCCTTCATGTTTTATATTTACATGCATTTCTTTTTTAAAATTATTTTAACTTTATTATCATTTTATTATTATTTTAATTTGATCAGAGAAAGAGAGAGAGAGAGAGAGAGAGAAAGTAAGAAAGCAAG
Source organism: Tupaia belangeri chinensis (assembly GCF_000334495.1). Classification (NCBI taxonomy): domain Eukaryota; kingdom Metazoa; phylum Chordata; class Mammalia; order Scandentia; family Tupaiidae; genus Tupaia; species Tupaia belangeri. The sequence continues at coordinate 5,385,468 of NW_006159859.1, forward strand.
CTGCCAGGTCTGGGACTCAAACCATAGTCAGCCATGTGGGAGTCCAACAGCCCCAACCACCAAGCCACCTGTCGGCCCTGAATGTGCATTTCTTTTAAAATAAAGTTTTGTGTGTTCCATGAGAAACAGCGAAAGAGAGAAAGAGAGGAAGATTACACTTTCAATAGGTCTCTCGCTGTGATCCTCCCCAGTCTCAGGCATGCACATGTACCTGGCCTATACATATCAACACAGGGACTGAACCCTGAACTTCCAGCGACATAGGTCATTGTGCTACTCCTATGTCCTCTTGGCTGGGCCTCATTTTTACTTTACATCTTCCTCTGGCACATGAATTCTCTTTCTCTCAAAACCGATTTTGTGAAGGTACCATTGCTTCTCTGTTTCTTGGTGCTTAGATTCTTGATCTAGGCGGAACTATAGATTCTTTATATTCTATAGCATCTCAGTCACCTTAAATGGATGATATGGCTTTTATTATTCAGAATCCTGGAAATGCCTATTAATGAACTTTTTTTTTTTTTTTTTTTTTTTTTTTTTTTTCCCACCCCAAATCTGGGATCATACGGGGGGGGGGAGATCCTGAGATACACAATTCTGTTGTAGGTAAATTCTCACCTAACTATGTTGACTTGAAGACATCAGTACATGTATAAATTTTGTTTAAACAATCATTATTTACCTTGTTATGTTAGTACAGGTACTACTCACTGCAGAGTTTTCTGTGAACTATACCTAACCTTTCAAATACCAATCGATATTTCTCTTTCCAAATTCTGACATATACCTCAGAATCTATTGATTATAAATTTATTTTTCTGAAAATCCCTATTCTACAGTCTTCCAACTTCCTACTGCAAAATAGATTGCATTGCTTATGTATAATGTATGCTGAGTGTAGCCTTTGTTTACTGAATTCTGATGCCTTTCTCTTTGCTCTTTAGTTTGTGTTTTTGTTGGTATTGCTGTCATTTGCTTCACTTAATCCATGGAGTTGGAGACTTTCTCTATCACTAGTTTCCTGAGAAAGGCTTAGTAGAGAGAGAGGAAAAAAAAAGAGAGAGAGCAAGAGAAATCAGTAGAAGAAAGAAGAGGAGGGGAAAAAAAGGAGGACAAAGAGAAGTTATGAACACTTGAAAATTCTCATTGTTTTTCACACTGTATAGATGATTTTGCTGAATGTATAATTGAGGGTAAAATTCCACATATTATTGAATATATAGATTTGCTGCTCTGTGATACAAACAAACCTATTGTGATGACTAATGCCATCCTATTTACCATCTAGTCTCAGCTTTCTAGAAATGCTTATGATCTTCTCTTGGAAGAGAGATCACTGACTTCATTCAGTGTGTGGAATACTCACCCTAATCCATATTCTATTCAGAACTAAACCAATGGTTTCTTTTGTTTTTCTTCCCTCCAGTTATTTTTTGAATTAGGAAATCAAGGCAGAATATGTTTCTTCATTCTGATTCTGTTCATGTATCACAAACTCAGTATTTATTCACACCCAATTTTCGAGAACCCTTATTAAGTATTTTTTTTTTTTTTTTTTTTTTTTTTTTTGTTCCCAGCCCACAAACATCCACACATTTCTTGGTTTTATTTGATCAAGGAATACACAGAAGGTTGTTAAACCAGGTTGTAGGCCTCCATAGACACAAGACCTCTTCCCTAGACATCTAAGTGCTGGAACTTAACATCCTGGTGTCCAAATGGAAAACAATGTTGACCATCCAAAATGTCAGAAATTGCAATATACAAGCATACATGACATTGGAATGATGTCTTTTAAAATGTAAGTCAGTCATATTTGTTTAAATACACTATTTAAAAAACCTTTCCCCACTGTAGACTGGAAAGCTATGAGTTCCTTCTCTGAGCGAGATCTGTGAGCATCCTGTCAGATTGTGTTCTTCAGGCGTTGTGGTTTTAGTGAGCCACCCCCACCTACTCACACAGGGCCACTCAGTTCCTGAAAGACAGATCTTTTGCTCTCTGTGTTTAATTCTACTAAGCTTCACTCCTGAGAAAGTATTTCCTCTTGAGATGCAAGCCAATAAAACAAATTTAATGGGATGATGAAGTGTGGGTGCATGTTTGGTCATTCTTCTGAGAGGAATGTGGGCTGGGAGAGGTGGGGATGTTGGTGGATTTGGAGAAAAGGGAAGAGGTATTGAAATGTTTGGACATGGGGATCCTACTTCACTTCTTTCTCTTAGGCCATCCATTCACACTGACTTTATTTTTCCTATTTAACTTTTCTTCATCACTTTTTGTGCTTTTTATTCTTTTCTACTGTGATCATCCTTTGGTCTTTGCCTGTTGCTTTAGCTGCTGTAGTGAATATAGTTGGTGCTTCTCCAGAACCCTTGGGTCCCTTTCATCTTTATTTATGTACCCTTCTCCCCAACCTCATGTGCTTTTGCTGCTAACAGGCCCCCAGCAGTTCTCTTCAGAATTCATTTCAGAATGAGTGGTAGAGGAAGGAGCTCTGAAACTACTTTTGACCTTGATACCAGCTGCAGCAGTTGATGGGATGAGCTGTGGTCATCTCACTAACTTCTCCTGAGCAAGTTTTTCCTCAGAGATTGTAATCAACCACCATCTTGAAGAAGGGATGACAGAATGGAGTGAACTCAATGTGAGATGTAAGTGAATGGGGTAGGGAGTTTTTCGGGGTGAACTAATGGACACTGTCAACGTGTAAGCCAAATGTCCTCTGATCCCCCCCCCCACCACCACCACCACCAATCTGTTCAGCCCTTACCTGACCTCTGAGGGCTTTCACTTTTATAGCCTGCACCTAAGATGCCCTTCGGAGGCTGCCCTCGGGCTAGTGAAGTTGTTTTGTTCTCAGATATGGATACCCAGGATGTGTAAGAGTTTATACTGCCTCATAGCCACTGAGTGACTGCTGAGAGAGTATGAAAGCTCAGAGTCCTTGCTTTTGTTTGAAATGATCACATTCCAGAATTTTCTTGTAGAATTAAGCAGAGGGGCTTTGTGTAAAATTGCACTTTTGTCTGACTTGTTCTCTTTTTCTCTCTGCCTTCCCCATTCACTTATTGGTTACTTCTGGAGATAATTTCCTAATGAATTAACTTACATAAGAATTATCATCATAAGGAGTTCGGTTCTGGGAACTCAGCTTCACACCCAACTTTTTTTTTTTTATTCCCAGTTCAGTAATCTGTTAACGATTGTATCTCTTTCCAAAATACGTCAGACATGTTACAGAGAGGAGTGATATTTATTTTAAAATCATGTGAAATGAATCAATGTTAGTATAGCTTGGAAAGATCGAGAAAAAGTTTTTAGAGTTGTTACATTCATAGAGAGCTCATGATAAAGAGAAATAGCTTTTCCACACAGTTCCTATTTACCTGCATGTGGTTGAATGCAATTAAAGCTGGGTATAGAAAACTGGGGTCACCAAAGCTTGTCATGAAACACCATCTCTTGCATGGGTGTTCTTATTGGATTCATTGCCTCTCTCAATATGCATCTAAATCAGAAGTTGATAATTTTGCTGGACACAATAGAGATCCATGTATTGGTCCATGGGCTGATTCGTGTTCAGCAAATTGGTCCATGTATTCTCCTCCCCAAACAACTCTTAAGCCCTAAGAAGAGCAAAGGAAAGTTCAGATGGTGAGTGTTGAAAGGGATGCCTAGGCTGGAGGCTGATTTCTGAGGCACAGCAATTATGCCCCCATCTCCATTTCTTCTTGGGACAGTGGTTTTCAAGGTGCATATCAAAATCATACCCTTTTTATTTTCAAAATACACCTACTTATATGCCTCCACTCCAATCTACTGAATAACAATCATGTGGGCAGATGGAGAGGGAAGCAATTATCATCTGGTGCACAAAGTTACTTTTTTCTTTTTATTATAAAAATTTTTATTAACACAGCTTTAAAAGACAGTAAAATGACACCTATATACATATACCCACATACCCTATCTACATAATCTGGAATTAAAAGCCCATAGATAATTCTAATGATGATCAATGACCTGAGACTTGGGAACCATATTCTCTCAAATTCTTCTTTAGCCGGATCAGGGATGGAGCATGGTCTTGCCTTAACTCATGCTTTGGTAGCCAGTTGTGCTATTTGGGATTGTCTTTGTACGTGAGCCTGGAAATAGCAACCTAAAGTGGCTTCCTTTTAGCCTATTAGTTATATCTCTGGAGGAGTCAGGAAGAGGCTGTTGGATTGCAACTGGCAATGGAAAGAGAAGCATTTGCCCTTTATTTACTTCACTGATATTTCAAGAGCAGGTATTGTTAGAATTTTCAAATAGGTAATTAAGCACAAATGTCAGATTCTAAGCCAATTTTTAAATGTACCTGGAATGAAGAAAATGAAATTTGGTCTTACTGTGAAGAAAACAGAAAGAAAAGCCCAAGTCAACTTTTTGAAAGATTTCAGAGCAATGGACTATTTTAGTCTCTTCTGTATGAGTGGCTATATCCTATTTCGCATCACAGAGTTCTTCTTCTTTTTATTTTTTTTAAGAGATTTTTGCTATAGCATGTGTGCTCGCCAGAAAGATAGAGACAGAGAGACAGAAAGTGAGAAATCACCCCCCAGGGGGGATGGCCATGCCACAATCCCTGCTACTCTATTCTTCTCTCGGGATCTTGGGCACGCCTGCACACGTGCCTAGCGTGAGTTTAAGCCACCGGGTCCGGGACTCGAACCACAGTTGACTACATTGGAGTCCAGTGACATAGCCATTACACTAACTGCTGGCCCCATCACATCACAGAGTTCTTTAAAAACCTGATTAAAGCACTAGATGTTCTCACCAGTGATTTTATATATATATGTGTGTGTGTGTGTGTGTGTATGTATATATATATGTATGTACATATATATTATATGTGTGTGTATGTACATACACATACATATAAACATATAAACATACACATGAACACTATCTGCCAGGTGAAAATCCTTTTCTCTATCTTCTTTAGTTAGGGAAGGTTCTGGTTCGGTTGTGAAAGCCAAAAGGGTCACAAGAGGTCAACAGATGAAATTAGGTAGCAACGTGGTATGTATTGAGTTTTGTACTAAGATGTAAGTCCTCCCTCGACTCATCCTATTTAATTCTCCAGGAGACTGAGAGACTAAACATGTGCCAGAAATACATTACCTACTTCTTAAGTAGTCACCAAGCATCCTAGTCAGCATTAGCTTTACCACCAATGGAATCCTTCCAGTTTATTAATTCAGAACGGCTTCCACCCTGACTTCTTAAATGCCAATCAGGAAAGATGCTCTTTAGCACGCATCTGAAGATACTGCATGTCATTCTCAAGAAAGGATCTTCTTAATTCTCCTTTTAGCATATTTGATTCTAACATTTGTAAACTCATGGATACATTTATATGTATTGGTTGTCTCCCTATAGAATTTAAGCTCAGGGCCAGCAGATGGCATAGTGGTGGAGATGCTGGACTCCCACATGGCCAACTGTGGTTTGAGTCCCAGACCCGGTGGCTTACTTTCTCACTTTACCTTTTTCTTTTTTTCTCTCTCTCTCTCTTCAAATAGAAATAAATGAATAAATAAATAAATAAAATAATTATTAAAAAAAGAATGTAAGCTCAATCAGGGCACAAGGCTTTGTGTACATCACATACCATTGCATCCCGAGTGTATTACGCAGCATGATGCACCCACAAAGGTCTAAGAAGTACTTGCTGGATGAATGAAGAATGAATTTGCAGAGTGGAAGGTAAGAGCCAAACCTACATAATTTCCCTGGGAGTACTTAGAAAAGCTATCTGGGAAATTAATTACATTTGTAATCAATTTTTTTTGATGATGATAATGAGGATTGTTGTGAAGAAGAACCCTCTGCAACTGCTACTGTCAACCAAAAGAAATAAAAAGACATGCTAAAGCACAGCTTCCAGCAACATCCTTGAACTGTTGAGTGCTGGGAAGACCAGCCACAGATCATGCAGTCTGTGTGCCAGGATCCCAGGGGGGCTGACAAATGGCGACTGGTGGCAGCAGGTGTAGCAAACAGTGGTCACGGTTGCTACCAATAGAAGGCCACACAAGCCTCAAGAACCTGTGCCTCTCAGAGGTGTTCAGTTAGTCTTGGGTCTTGGGAAGCAGTTTCCTTCCTTCCTTCCTTCCTTCCTTCCTTCCTTCCTTCCTTCCTTCCTTCCTTCCTTCCTTCCTTCCTCTTCTGTGTTAGAGGGAAATGGAGAAGGATCCCCTCATATCCCCATCATGGTCATGCTACAATCCCTTCTCCTCCATTTCTCCCTCCTTTCAAGATTTTAGGCACACAGGCGGACCTGCCCAGTGTGATTCTCTGGCTGCCAGTTCTGGGACTCAGACTGCATGGTTGGCCATGTAGGACCTGGCTGCCTCAATCCAGGGAAACAGGCCCTGCAACACAGTTACCTTCCAAAGGGAAGACTATGAGCTCATACTTGCCCATTTCTAACTCTTCTTGTACAGGTCTAGTTTATCTAGAAAAACATACAGAGACATTCTTGTCATTATTACTTCCTGCCCCCCAAACCTTAAGTTTTATTTTATATAAGTTAAAAGTACATATCATGCAAACAAACTTTTTTTTTTTTTTTAATAGAGACTTTTACTATAGGGCACGTGTGCTTACCAGAGAGACAGAGAGACAGAAAGTGAGAAATCGCCTTGCAGAGGGAATGACCATGCTGCAATCCCTTCTCCATTCTCCTCTCGGGATTTTGGGCATGCACACACGTATCCAGTGTAAGTTTTAAGCCACCGGGTCCACTACAGGGAGTCCAGCAACATAACCATTACGCCATCTGCTCGGCCCTGGGCAAACCTTTTATCCTGTGTTACAAGGAAAGTCTCAGTCTATTCTTTGTTGGACTATTCATCTAACGTGTGAGGAAATATGCATATTTCTTGTTATTTCCACTTTTAAACAGAATAGAACCTCAAATTAAAAAAATAAATTAGACATGTTTGCAAAGCTCACTCTATAACTCAGCGTGATACATTCAGAACTGAAAGTGCCCACACCCTTATGAATACAGGTATCCCAAGAAAAGAAAAAAGGAAGGAAGGAAAGTAGGAAGGAATTTCATCTAGAACTCTTCGTTCCATTTTATCATGACTTGGTTATTTTCTTGGCTCAAATCTAGAACTGGAAAGTGGTGGCTTATTGGATCGGAGGCTAAGCGTGTGGTTTTTATTTCCTTCGCCAACTAGAACCAAGATGTCTAAAGCGTCTGTTTGGAAGAATTTTACTCTAATGACTCCCGGTTCTGGGTCTCAGTCAGGAATATGAAGGGATTTGGGCAAACACCAGAAAACGACTTCAATGCAGAGAACCTTGGAACACAAGAGCCTGCTTATACAGGATTATTTTCTTGAAGTAGGGTGGCAAGTTCTCAAAATAATCCTGTCTTTGAGATACCGCTATTCCGGCGACATTTTCCTGACCAGCATCATATAGTAATTATCCGAAGAGTTGGAATATGCTGTTGAAACTACTGTGCCCTGGGCAGTGGTTAAATTGGTGTAAAGGTAAGCTGGGCTGCACTCCATTGTGGACTTAAAAACAAAAGGTGGACACAGAGAGAAAGCTTGTTCTGCCCTTTCTTCACCCACTACATTTTCATTTCCTCTCCACTCCCCGGAGGCCTAATAATGGACTCTAACACACTGTATTCCACACAGCTTTAAGAATCTGCCCGGAGTACAAAATTGGAATAGGAATTTGGGTTTTGTTTTTCTTTGGGGTTTAATATGACTTTCTAGGTTCAACATACTTTGTAATATATTCCTTAAACCACAGGATCATGAGGGCAAATCCCCTTGGGGGCAAGTGGCTCTGAGAGTTGATTAGCACTGCCGGTCTGCTTCTTACCTCTCTCCTGCTCAGGTATTAGTTGTTCAGACAGCCAAGCTGTGCTTTGCTCCCCTGGTCCCTCGCTCCATTTTAATGCAAGCCAGTGATGCAAAGTCCCCAGCTTGGCCTGTCAGAACTTGATTACTCTGTAAACATTGAAATCCTTGTTGCCATAACACCAGGAAAAATAATATGGGATCCTGCATATAAATATAGTGGAGGCCTTGGGGAATAAGAGCATTTCTAAATGACTTGAAGCTCTGTCATGGCATAATCTCTTATAAATAAATGTCAGCGTTGTCACTGAATGCAGACGGGATTTCTGCCTGACTGTGGTGCTCAGCCTTCTAGACAATAGTTATGCTAAGGGATTATCTTTTAACATAGTGCAGTTATCTCCTTTGTTTGTTTTCTTTTTTCATTATTCACATAAGCCAAGGGAAATGAAAAGCATCTTATTTCAGGCAAAAGGGCCTGTGAATGATTAACTCTGGTTCCACGCACTGGGACTTTGTATAGCAACGCTTTGGCTTACAACTAGAAAAAGACTCCAGGCAGCAATGGCAGCCCAGGGACCTGAGACCAACTTTCTCAAGTGAAGGTGGCGAGAAACAGATGAAGTAGAAGCATCGCATTTATGGGGAGAATTCTCTGTAGCCGGCTCACTGCATCTTGCGTTGGTTTCACTGCGCTTTTCTTCGTGGAGAAAGGTTCTGCGGGTCTTCACTTTCTTTCGTATTTACTCTCGCTTTTTAAGAGCACTTGGAAATCGTAGTGAAACCTGGCCATGACTGCGCTTCATCGGGCTTATGCCACCATATTTTATAAACGTTCTCCCTAATACTTATCCCACACTGGGCTAACCTGGAGAAATCTTAGGTTAAAAAAAAAATGGAATTAACAAATAGCTTTGCCATGGCCCAAAGTTTTCCTTTTAGTTCAGTGAGAATTTTGTGGGCGAATTTGGCTGTCTTGCAATGTCATAGATAGCACAGAGCATTATGTTAAAGAAAGAGAAGCAAATGACATTATTATATGATTCCAGTGAAAAAGGAGAGATATATATAGAAGACTTCTACCATATAAATAGAAGGGTTGAAATCAAGACCAAATTTCTATCTTTCTATAGATATCGGGGTGCTTGAACATTTATGTAACAAGGCCCATTTTTTTGGTGAAAAAAACAAGACTCAGCTTAAAAGGGAAGAAAATGAAGTGTAAGCTAAGGACACAAGAAACATCTGAGAATTTAGGAAAATGCAGTATAGTTATAATTGAGCCAAAATATGTAGGACACTTAAATTTAGACTGCAAGTCAATCCAGATGTTTATTTATTAACGTTAATAATGTTTCCAGTGTTGTTATAGAATCCCAAATCCCAGGGGTTCCACTTCTAAGTTTAAAGACACATGCATGGTCTTTATTCTTTTCCAGCTCTGTTTTAATTTGCGGGGTTTTTCTATAGCCACGATTTTCCTGTAAATATGTTTGCAAAATCTTGAGCAGCTCCTGATGCCTTGCAGAAGTCTGAGTGCAACCCTGGCCTAGCAAAAGCTTTCCCCATTCTGCATTTCTCTTTTTTTGCTTCCATGGCAATAAAGAAAGAAACTTGGCATAAGAATATAATCTGTTTCTGCCTGTTTCTCATCTGAAGTCATAAACCTCCGCCATCCCACCCAAGACTAGAATTTCAGCTGGCATGGAACAGCTGTCTGCTTACAGGTTTATTCCGGTAGTAACCAAAGACAAAACTATTTTAATTGAAGGCCTTAGGCTGTTCTCCAAAGCCTCACAATCTCTGGGTCATCCCCAAGAAGAAACCATTGAAGAAAAGGCTGAAGTTATATCCTTTCTTATAGTTTTTGACATACTGTATATTTATGAAGTTGAGAACATTTTCTCCTTCTAATTGCTCTAGATTGATTAGATGTCATGGAGAAAAGGAGGGTCACAAATCAGAAGCCTGTGCTGCTCGGGCATATGTACTCAGACAGTGAAGAGTAGGCTGCGGTCTACGGGAGGAGTGCCCTGTCCAAGAGGGCAATGTACTCCCTAACTTTTCTTATTGTTACCATGTGGGAATGTGGAGCCCAGCATTGCCAGATACTCTGATTTGTCAATAGAAGTGCTCTGCTTTTTATGTGAGTTCTGCATAGTTTTAAATGTTGGCAATTAATTTGAATTAAAATCAAAACATTATGAAAGTCAAACATGGCTTGAGTGTTTGGGTCTGCTGGGATCCAAACCCTGAGCTTTGGCTTCTGAGTCATTGTGGGTGAACTCGGCCTTGTTCAGCAGTTTAGGTTCTGCAACTGTCAGGTGGCATGGTTTATTTATACATTTCACTTTTTACTCTGACTGGTACCACGGAAAGTACACAAATTCTGGAGTCAGGGAGCATAGAGTTTACTAGTTCCAGATCTTGTACAATTGTGACTTGCAGCAGTTTAAGCTCTTGAAGCCTCTCTTATAACATGTAGAAATGAAAACCTATTTTATAGGGTATTTGGAAGATGAAGTAAAGTATTGTATGCAAAATACTTAGCTAGGTCCAAGGTGCTCTTTGATGGGTGTTACCATTCTGATTCTAACTCTTCTGATCCTTACTATTTTAGAAGATAGCAGGTCTCCAAGAGAATGAATTCATCTCAAAAGAGGGAGCAGGGCCTCTCTGTAGGTCTAGAATGCCTTGCAATACAGAGAAATTGTATCAAGAGCCATCTCTATGGCCTTAAAGAATTTAGAATTTTGGAAAATTAATAGAGATTAATAGAAACACCTATTTTTATCTCAGAAATTTACTATTTGGAACCATGAAAAATGAATCATTTTGTTGAAATATAGTATGACATGTTAACATGACTAGTTATGAAAATCAAACCAAAGCCCATGTCTGGAACCATGTTGTGCTGTCAAATGAAGGACTGTATGTGACTTTTTTTCTATTAATTTCCATACAATTAATTTCTTTGAAAATGAATGGATGAATGCCACTTCGAATATTTCTTTCTTTTGTATCTAGGCAGGTCTGCTGTTAGTTTCTTTTCTCCTACCTCTGGTTCTGTGATCCATGGTTAACAGTGCCAAAGGGCCATTCCACCAATGGGGTTGCATAAAATAGGATTTAAGATGAAAACTGAAGCTTTCTCTGTGCTTTCTGTTGGTGCAAGTAATATTAGGTACAAGTAAGTTTCAGGTTGCAAAAGAAGAGCCTTCCTTCCTTCCTTCCTTTTCCTAGAACAGCTGCAAGTAATAACAGAAAACAAAACAAAACAATACAAAAATAATCTAAGCAATAGTCCAGTCATAAAAACAGAGTAATCATGTAATATGGTTCACTATATCTAGTATCTTTCCATGACTTATTCTCTTTCTTGATAAAAGCTCTCTGGCAGTGTGATGTTGAGAAGTGTGGTTGTCTAATGGATTCTTTGGAGTGTCCATCTAGGAACTATTGATGTATTTATTGACAAAACCCTTATTTCTAAAACTTGATGGCATCTTGTGTTGTTCATATGAGTCTCAAAGACGGTTGCTTATAGCTAAGATATGTAATAAATCATGATATTATCACCTACTGTGAAATTGGAACTATTCAACGCACTTAATGGACATTGTTTATATTCCTGATCACCCTATATGTAGTTTTTTTTTTGAAGTCTATTTCTTCTCAGAGGGGAGAGAGAAAGAGACACTCCTTTTTATTTCTTTTTTTAAATTTAAATTTATTTATTTACATTCATTCACTATACATCATTACAGCAGACAAAATGAGATTTCCCATCCAGAATACACTGTATATTGGCTCAATCAAACACACGTTTTTAAAGTTTTTGCCATTCAGTGCATGACTTACCAGAGAGAGACAGAGCGACAGTGAAAGAGAAAATGAGAAGTCATCCCCCAGGAAGGATGGACATGCCACCATTCCTCCTCCTCCATTCTTCTTCTGGGGTTTTGATTATGCAGGTACATACAGCTGGTGTGATTTTTAAGCCACCAGGTCTGGGACTTGAACCGTGATCAGCCATCTGGGAGTCCAGTGCCTTAATCACTACGGTACCTGCTGGCCCTGAGAGAGATACTTAACAGGATTTTTGCACTGCAGTCCACCCAGTCTCAGCTGGGGCAGGTCAAAGGCATAAGTATGTGCACTCAGCATGCTGAAGGAGATTCCTGGATCCAAGTCCAGGACCTTTCCCATGAGAGTCCAGTTGCCTTCCCAGTGAGCTTTCTCCTTGTCTCTTTTATGTAAGCCTCTTACGTCGATTTTACAGAGGCATAAATTGAACCTCAGTTATAAATAGCTTTCCTTGGGGTGCCTAGATGGTGAAAGGAAGCTAGTCTTGAACCAGATTTGTTGCTCTGGACTCCTTACCCTACTTTCTCAAGTATTTTAGGAAGCAACTTGCCCCACTTGTGGGGAAACTAATCTGCAATATCAGACCTTGAGCAATCCAAGAGCCCGGCTAAAAAACAAAAACAAAAACAAAAACAAAAAACAGCAGTATCAGTGGGTTGAGACATAACTATTCAATATGTCCTGCTATTTCTCAGCAGAGAAGGAAAGATGTTCTCCCTGTCTTGCTTACTGCACACATAACATGGAAGGAAGATGGAGAAGAATTGAAAAAGTGAGGAAGGTGAGGAGTAGAATAGCAATTGGCTGACACTGATATAAACATAAAGAACCAGCATTCCCCCCACTTCCTCTCATAAACTCAGGCTCCTAAAATGAATAAAGGACTAGTAAATTTGACTATAAAAAATGACTAATGGTGTGTGACGTGTAACTGACTGGAAGAGGCCATTTAATAAATGTTGCATGAGCAAGTTCAGTATCTGGTAGCTTTTTTTTTGCTTCTGTTTTCTTTGGAGACTCTTTACTCCAGATATTCTTTCTTAAAAATATCATTTTATTTATTATTATTTAAGTTTGCTGTAGGGCACATGTGCTCACCAGAGAGGGACAGAGAGAGAAAGGGTCAGTGAGAAAGCAAGCCACCAGGTCTGAGACTTGAACTGTGGTCCACCATCTGAGAGTCAAGTGCTCTGACCACCACACCACCTGCTGGCTCCACTCCAAATACTCTTTCTTTCCTTTTTTTTTTTTTTTTAATAGTTTTTTGCTATGGTTTTTTTTTTTTTTTTTATAGATTTTTGTTATAGGGCGTGTGTACTCCCCCGAGAGACAGAGATAGAAAGTGAGAAATCATCCACCCCGGGGGGTGGCGGTGGATGGCCACACTGCAATCCCTTCTCCTCCTGGGATTTTGGATATCCACGCACTCATGCCTGGTGTAAGTTTTAAGCCAGAGGTCTGGGCCTCGAACTGTGGTCTACTATGTGGGAGTCCAGCGATGTAACCATTACGCCATCTGATCCTAGTTCAGCCATCCCTACCTTATGAGAGTTATTAGATGATGAATAAGTACAGAAAGGAATTCTCTATACATCCCTGGAGATCAATTTGCATGACAAAAACGCAATGTAAAATGAAACATGGTGAGCCTTTCACTCTTTTCCTGTGGAAAAGGATTGGGTTGTTTTTTCACATATCCACCTAATGGGGCCAGCCAGTGGCATGGTGGTTAAGGTGGCTGGATCCCACATGGCTGACTATGCAGTCCGGACCTCGCAGCTTGAAAAGCATACCAGGTGTATGTGTGTATGTGCTCACAATCCTGAAAGGAGGGGAAGATGAAGAAGAAGGGATTGCAGTGTGACTGTGCCCCATGGGGTTCCTTTGTCCTTTCCCTCTTCTCCCCGTTCCTTTCCAGGGAGCACGTGTGCTGTCTCGCAAGTCTTGTAGAAGAAGTTATTGCTGTTACCTTAGGACATCCGGACAGGACTCTGTGGGAGTGGGGGAACATGTCAAGTGCAGTTCTATGGAAAGAGGCAATATGAGGATAGGTCACAGCAGTTCACAGAGCTGAAGTCCCAGGCACCTTGCTGACACTGTGGCTGTGGATGTCACTGTCTGGAGAACCACTTAGAACAATAATTCTGGGTTTTCCATCGAGTTCCTGAATCAGAACCTCTGAGAGGAGGAAGACGCAGATCTTTTTCATTTTACAAATGCTCTGTAGGTAGTTCTCATGAGCAGCCCAAGTAAGACAGCTGACGTGGACCTTATACATAACCCACTCTAGGTTCTTTTTGTTTTTGTTTTTTTTGTTTTGCTTTATCCATTTCAAATGAATATACCCAACTACACTATATTTAGATAAGGTGATCTGCTGTCCAGATCACAACAATAAGAATATAGCAAAGAGATTTTTTTTTTTTGGAGAGGTTTTTGCTATAGGGAGCGTGCACTTGCCAGACAGACAGAGAGAGAAAGTGAGAAATCACCCCCCAGAGGGGATGGCCATGCCACAATCCCTTCTCCTCCATTCTCCTCTCGGGATCCTGGGCACACACGCACATGTGCCTGGCGTGACTTTAAGCCACCGGGTCCGGGACTCGAACCACGGTCGACTACGTGAGAGTCCAGTGACATAGCCATTACGCTAACTGCTGGTCCCAGCAAAGCGATTTTTAAAAACACCTGAATCTATCAAAATATACTTTCCTCCAAAACACTATGATTTATGAACTACAATTGATAAAATGGAAATGAAATCTTTCTCTTTTTTTTTTGAGAGAGTGTTTTCTATAGGACACGTGCTCTTGCCAGAGAGACAGAGAAAGACAGAGAGACAGAAAGCAAGAAATCACCTCCGAAGGGGTGAACACTATGCCACCTACTGGTCCTGGAAATGGAATCTTTAAAGTATGTGTGTAATTAAGGTGAAAACAATATTAGTGCAGTTGGATCCTGATCAGATTTTGGGAGAAGGGTTTGGCTGGAAGGTCACTATGCTGATAAGTCTGGTTTGACCCTGGTGATTTTTCAGACAAGAGGTTAGGGTTGTAGGTAGGAGAGCTGCAAATCAGCTTGAAACTTATAGAGAAAATAAAAATTTGAGAGAAAGAGGGAGAGAAATGTCAATATGAACTGATGGAAAGTGAAGATACTGGGGAATTAAAGGCAAGACATCTATTGAAAAGAAGAGCACAGATCAGAAGAAGCTAAGAGTGAACCAAAAAATATGGTATGTGGGACCAGCAGATGGTGTAACAGTTACATTGCTGGACTCCCACATAGTCGACTGCAGTTCGAGTTCTGGACTCAGTGGCTTGCAACTCATGCTGGGTTCATGTGAGTGTGTGCTCAAGGTCCCGAGAGGAGAACGGAGAAGAAGGGATTGTGGTGTGGCCATCCCTCCTGGGGAGTGATTACTCACTTTTTGTCTCTCTGGCAAGAGCTCATACCCTATAGCAAAAATATCTCTCTAAAAAAAAAAAAAATGGGGGATGCTGAGCACATGTGATCAAGGGACAGTTATGAGCAAGTGACCTTACGGCCAAGGCAGAAAAGACCCAACGATTTGAGGGAGTGGAGCAAGAACTCAATCTGTAGCAGGAAATGAGAGTGGAAGAAACCAGTGAAAAGAGTGATTCCCCCTAGATCAGGGCAAGGAGAGTGTCCCTCCAAGGTGAGGGCTAGGAGAGTTGCCTGTGACAAGAAATGACATCAAGCCAAAGAAGGCTTGGAGGAGACTAACAGGCTGCTACCAACGCAAGTAATGTGGCACTCTGAGTCTGTAACTTGTCATCTGGGTATCGTTTGTATCCTATAAGTCCTTTCTGTCACAGTAAAAATCGTTGTACATTTGAAAGGATTGTGCATGCTGGATGCTGGCAGACATGCTGAGAGTGATGAATGCCAGAGTACAAGAAAGGACAAAGATTGGGGCCTGGTCTTTGGGAAATAAACCTTCCCCCTTAAAAAGCTGTTACGAGGCTGCTGGAATTTACCCAAGGAAGGGTTACCTGGGAACCAAAGTGAGTGAGTGTCTATCAGAGATGGAGGCTTCCAGGTCAAGCGTTCAGAAGACAGAATGTTGAGGAGATTGGAGAGTGTGTGCTGATATCTTGAGAGCAAGAAGCTTGAGAGAACCTGCTGGAGTTAATTCATAGTGGAAGGGCTGGAGTACCTCATGACAAGGGTGGGTTATCAGCAGAAGACAGGGAAAGGAACCTGGGGGAAACAGAATTCAGAAAAAAAACTTTGAAGAAAGGAAAATTGATTATGGGGCTTAATACCCAGAAGACAACTAAAGGCTAATCAGATTTCTTTTAAAAAATATTTAATAAATGAATTAATTTTGAGAGAGATTTTTGTTGGAGTCTTGCCTATAAGGATCCTCTTGTCCCAGTTTCCTAGTTAGCACAGGCTTCAATTGGTGTGCACCTGCATATCCAACCTGTTTAGGCTGGGCAGGTAACTCAGCCAAGGATTCCATATAGCCTCAGTCTCCAAGGAGCAGCATTTTAGCAGCACAAGCATCGTAACTGAACCCTAATCAAAGACTGCTCCAAAGGACAGATCAGGGAGATGCTGGCTGAGGCGATGGTGTTGAGCATCTCAGTCTTTTGACCTCAGCTGAAGTAGAAAGACTGGGGTCAAGTGGGTAAAGATCCCTTCCTTGTTCACTCTGAAATCTCCAAGTGAAATATCACCCTCCACTTGGGGAAGGAGGGAGATGAGATTAGGTTACAAGTCTAAAAGAGGATCCTTTGGGGGATACAAAATAGAAGTGGTGTAAGGCAACCCCTTGTGAAACTCTTTAAGTACCCAAGACTGCTGACACATAGGACTATTCTGCAATGCAGATTTCCTCATGAAACAGCAAAATGATGTCCATGTTCTGCCGTCAGCATGTGCTGGATGGTGATTGGGTGGAGGAGGGAAGAGTACTAGGGAAGACAGAAAGTGGTGAAAGGCCATGGATAAGTAATTCCTGGAAGAGAAGTTTCCCCCTTACTGACCACGAATAGACCATGTTCACCCAGGTCTAGTGGTGAGGGAAAATCGTAATAGATACATCTTTCCTGGAGTTACAGTCCTAACAGCCAGAGTATTGAACATGAATTGATTTATGCAAGCATTACACTTTCTCTTTAGAAAGTGTAACTAGTAATGTTTAGTTTCATAAAAGCACATTATGTATTTTTTTAAAATTAGTACAGACTACCATGAAGCAATATTTGAATACTGTTGGGATTTTTCCAGTGGAAGTAGGAATTTATATTGATGTGAACTTTGTAAAAATGAAAAAAAATGTTTAGAACTGTTCATCACCACAGCTAGGTAGGTGTATTCTATCAGAGATGGTGTATCCTGAATAGGAAAAATTCACGGGGACTTAAATCAAGATAATTACAGCTTGGTTATAAGAGAGATTCAATATGTATACGAATAGGGATAACTCTACCTTAAGTAACTAAGCAAATTAATGAATAAATGAAAGACATAGTTGTTATGGTTTGGATAATTGTCTTCTGAGGAGGAAGACAATTATCATATTTTAGAATTTGGTCTCAGGAGGCTGTGATTTGATGTCCCTCCAAATCTCATGTGTTGGGATTTGGTTGTATCATGAAGATGTTGAGTGAAGACTTGACTCCTTCATGGGTCCCCTGAAAGAGAAAGGGAGAGAGAAAGCACATCCCAATGGGTGAGGCCACGCCACATCCCTTTTTTCCATATCGCCATCTGGTTAGGATTTGGAGCTTGCATATAAACACATGTGTTGTGTGTTTTTCAAGCTGCCTGGGCTGGGATTTGATGGTCAGCCATGTGGGATCCAGCTCTCTAGGCCCAGTGCTTAACCATCGCATTGCAGGGCAGGCTCAAGAAAGGTTTTTGAAAAATATTTGAATAATATCTAATAGAAAGCCTATTAAAGAGATACTAGAGAAACAAAACAATTTGGACAGTATTACTATAATTCGAACACAGATTATAATGATTCAGAGCTAAGAATTACTTTCCTGGAAAAGAAAGGCTAAGAATTGAGGGACAGGGGGCCAGCAGGTGGCGTGGTGGTTAAGGTGCTGGACACTCCCATATGGTCAACCATGGTTTGAGTCCTGGACCTGGTGGCTTGCTTTCTCACTTTCCATCTCTCTGTGTGTCTGTCCTTCTCTGGTCAAATAAAAAATAAATGAATGTATAAATAAAATTAAATAATTCTTTTTAAAAAAAGAATTGAGGGATGGGACATGTTTCTTACCAAAAACACAGCATGAATGTCCTCACTATTAAAACCATCCAGACTGTCAGATTAAACATGGATTATTTCTTGAAAAACTTTTCCCAGAGGAAATCCAGCATCTATCTCCCCCTACTGGTATCATTTTAAGAGTGATGTCTGATTTTTCTTCCTTTAACTGAGGAATGTTCTAATTAAAACAAACACTTTGATTTAATGCTTGGAAGGAAAAAAAAATCTTACATAAAGTTCAAGTATCCTATGGTGGATGTTACATTGTAATGAGCTTTACTAAGACTTAGAGTCTAAATTGTTTCATCACAAAGAATGCTCAAATATTGCTAATTCATCCCCCATTAACAGAGTTTTATGATAGTAGATTATAATTCATTCATGCAATGGAAGTTTTAATAAATATTTATTATAAAAAATTTTAAACATACACAGAAGTAGAGAGAATAATATAATGAACTTCCGTGTACCCATTTGTCCAGCTCCTACAAACATTAGTCAGAGCTAATCTTATTTCATTAATTTTTTTCTCCAAATTTTCACATCCAACATTTTGAAGCAAAGTTCAAGCATTATATCACATTCATTGTGTGCTGGAAAGGCAAGGGTTCTTAGAGTATCCTCATATTTTCATTATTAAACCTAACCAAAATTAGCAATAGTTCTTTAAGATCAGCAATTTATGTTTCAATTTCCTCAACTGTGTTAAAATAAGTATGTATTTTGCAGTTTGTTGGAAACAGGCTTTTAATGAAGACAGAGAGGGTATTTGATATGTTTCTTAAGTTTCATGAAATTTACCAAGTTTCTCTTCTATCAACTTTTTCTTGCAATATTTTTATTGTCAGAACTGTAACATTTTCACTCTGTATAGTGCTCTGTATGGTGTTCCACAGTTGGGGACTTACTGACTGGTTCCCCAGAATGTACTGTAACACTTGGCTCTGTCCGCTGTATTTCTTATATATTGGTAGTTAGATCTGAAGGCTGAATTTTATTACAATTTTATATATCTATATATTTTTTCTGACAAAGAGTATTGTGTGCTTTTTTCACTTGAAGTTTGGCAGCAGTTGAAGGCTATTGTCTAGAATACACTTTTTAGAGCAGCACTCCCTAATGGAAATTTTTATGGAGATGAGAATGTTCTTTTTTTTTAATAATTATTTTTTAAACTAACTTTCTCTTTCTTTCTCTCTTTCCTTTCTTCCTTCCTTTATTCCTTCTTTCTTTCCTTTTCTCTCCCTCCCTACTTTCTCTCCTGCTTTCCTCCCTCCTGTCCCCCCTCCCTCCCTCTGTTCCCTCTCTCCCTTCCTCCCTTTTTCTTTCTTTTCTTCTCTTTTCTTTTCTTTTCCTTTCTTTTTTTTCTTTCTTTTTTCTTTTCTTTTCTTTCTTTCCTTATTTATTTAAATTTGACCAGAAAGGGACAGAGTGAAGGGTTGGGGAGTGAGAAAGCAAGCTGCCAGGTCTGGGACTTGAACTGTGGTCAGCCATGTGGAAGTCCAGCACCCTTAACCACTGTGCCACCTGCTGGCCCCAGAAATGTTCCTTATCTCTGCTATCTAATATGGTAGCCACTAGCCACATGGGTCTACTGAGCATTTGAAATGAAGCTAGTGTGATTGAGAGACTGTCAGTTAAAAAAAAAAATGATTTCTTTTTATCTTTTGAGGGGAGTACTATTGACAGGGTCTTTCAATACCTCAGTCCTCCCCAAGATGAATCATGATTGTGTACAGGAGTGCACAGGCACACCCAGAATGTTCAGGTCAACCTGGGATCTGGTCCTGGGTCTCCCATATGACTCCAGTATCATGCAGCAGTGTCCTATTGCCTGTATCACGACTGTTGGGCCTGACTTTTTAATAACAAATAAAAGGTGGCATAATGGTTAAGGTGCTGGACTTCCACCTGGCCAACCACAATCTGAGTCCCAGACCTGACGGCTTGAAAATGATGCCGGGCATGTGTGCATACATGCCCGAAATCCCAGGAGGAGAGTGGAGGACAAGGAGTTGTGGTGTGGTCATCCCTCCCAGGGGGTGATTTCTCTTTCCCTTTCACTGTCTTTCTCTGGAGTGCACATGCCCTGTGATAAAATAAATAAACTAAACAAAACAAAAACCTTAATGAGTTAGGACAAGTGAAAAGAGCCAGCCACTTTGCACAGAGTGACAGGAATGAAGAGAGAAGAAATAGCTCAAATGTAGCAATAGAGAGATAAGCTTTCCCCAGCTCTCTGTGCTCCGGATTTTAGGAAGGCCGTGGACTTGTGGACATGCTTTCTTTTAGAAGAACTAGGACATTAATGGCTGTTGAATTCTAGCTCCGTGAAAATATCTCCAATGCAACCTGTCGGTAATAAAAGGTTAGTTTATTCTTATATAGTAAGAAAAGAGAACTGCCTTGACAGAATCTTAGTAGTGTCTCAGAATGGGGACTGCAAAGTTGAGATTCTTAGGAGGCTTGGGGTCTAGTTTAAGGTGAATTTTTAAATGGAGTCTTGGCCAGGGTAGGCAAGGTGAAAGCAGAAAGGCAAACAAAGCTTTTGAGGTAAGGAAGTTCAAGTCTTTTTTTTTTTTTTTTTTTGAGGGGTTTTTTTGATA
>NW_006159859.1:5406143-5412326 GCF_000334495.1 Tupaia belangeri chinensis
GGGAGTGGCCACGCCACAATCCCTTCTCCTCCATTCTCATCTCAGGATCTTGGACATGCACGCACACGTGCCCGGCATGAGTTTAAGCCAGAGTCCAGCACTCGAACTGTGGTCGACTACGTGGGAGTCCAGCGACATAGCCATTATGCTAACTGCTAGTCCCTAGCCTTCTTGTAAACCATGCAGTGAAGAGACTCACTGAGAGCAGCCAGCAATCCAGAAATCCTCTTGGACAGTTGGGTTCTGTTTTTCTTATTCTTAAATTTTCTACTGATTTCTCCCTAGAGAGGAAATTGATGGAACGAAATGGACTCTAGATGATGCCAGGGGTCATGTCAAAGGTAACAATGAGTTTGCTGGGACCAGCAGATGGCACAGCGGTTATGTTGCTGGAATCTTAAGTAGTCAACTGCAGTTTGAGTCCCAGGCCTGGGTGCTTAAAAGTCATGCCAGGCATGTGTGCGTGTGTGCCCAAAATCCCTAGAGGAGAATGGAGGAGAAGGGATTGCTGTGTGGCCATCCCTCCTGGGGGTGATTTCTCACCATTCTCTGTTTGTCTAGTGAGCACCTGTGCCCTATAGCAAATTTTTCTCTCTTAAAAAAAAAAGAAAGAGAAGAAGAAGAATCAGTTTGCCACAATAACAAGTCCTTATTCAGGTTTTATTAGTAGCCAAAGACTTTTTGTTCCACAAATCTAGTCCTGGTTATTGAGGACTAGCCAATGGTCTGGTTTTGGTCCCTTGTGATCACAGAATACTGCTATAGGGTCATTATAGAGTCCTGTGATAGTATTGTGATATTTGAGTGATGTATCACCAGGAAAAGACATTTATATTATCGAGATCATGTGTTAGATCAAAAACAGAGGAGGAGTAAGATTATTTATAATACATGTGAAGCTGATATAGCCTCTAAATATATACCATATGTTTTCTAGTTCTCTTCCTATTTTTATCTCGGTGTACATTTGGATACAAACATTTATCACCCACCAAAGGTTCCAGGATATTCTTTCAGTGAAGACAGGAACCTTCTTTTCTAGGTGGGATGTGATGGAGTGAGTAAAACTGTTGACTGTCTAACCCATTGTGGTACTTTCTGGTCCTTTCCTTCCCAAATGACCCAAGAGTTGACTGCAGCTACCTAACCAGCTGATTCATTACAAGGGAAGTTAGGTGACTCCCGGATGAAAACGTACAAAACCCACCATGCGTTTTTCTATTTGCTTTAGTCAGTTCATAAGGAAATTGTAGCCACATATTGGATTCATACCATAAAGTGAATAAGAATGCAAAAAGCAACATTAAAAATAGAGGCCCTGGACTGGCCCTGTGGCCTGGTGGTTAACAGAACTGGATCCCACATAGCTGACCGTGAAGTTCAAATCCTGGTGCTGGCGACTTGAAAAACATGCCAGATACATACATTTTGATGTCCCACATTCCAATCAGGTGAAAAATGAAGGGATTTGGGTATGATCATGCCTCACTAAGGGGAGGAGTGCTTTCTCCCTCTTCCTCTGTCTCTTCTCTGTCTCTCTTTGGTGAGTGCATGTCCCTTCTGGGGAAAAAAAAAGAATAGGAGCCCTAAAACTAATATATAAATAACAGCAACAAATAGTGAGCCAAAAACTAGCTAAAGGGGAAAGATGGTGAATAGGGAACAAAGAACAAAAGAATGCAGATAAAAAAATGGTTTGTGGATTTGTTTCATGGATTTGGGGTAGAAGCTGCCACATCTCATGTAGTCATCCAGCTGGTCCCAAATTCCTGGGTCTTGGATCTCTTTTCAATGACTCTGTTCCTGGAAAGTTCCTAAAAATATTCACATTGAGCTTTCCAGTAAAAACTATCTCCTAGCAATTGGAACTGGCTTATTCCTCTTTAGTTCAGAATTATGACTCTCACATTTTATTGCTATGTTAGTTCCTAAGAACCTGATGGCTTTTCTATTGGGGTTCATTGACTGTCTTTTTCTGATTTTACATCCAGAAGACTGGGTCTCTAGGCTTAGATCATAGGATGGTGCTGAGGAAATGCTGCTTGTACTTTCGATGGTAAGACTGGGGGCCTGAGTTGACCCCTGGAGTTTTTGGCCATATCAGCTTGCAATGTGTGAAGTCCAAATTGGATGATAGCCCTAGAGGAATGTATTGAATTGTTATCAAGGAAGATTTATAAGGAAGAGTTGATGAACCCTAAAGGAATTGGTCTTATTGTCATTAAGATGAATGAAAAGAGATCAACAGATGGCGTAGCAGTTACATTGCTGGACTCCCCCGTGGCCAACCACTGTTTGAGTCCTGGATCAGGTGGCCTCAAAATCACACAGATGTATGTGTGTGTGTGAGTGTGAGTGGCCAAGATCCCAGCACAAAAATGGAGGAGAAGGGATTGTAGTGTGGCCATTGCCCCTGGGGGGTGCTTCTCACTTTCCCTCTCACTGTCTCTGTCTCTGGCAAGCATATACACACACACACACACACACACACACACACACACACATGCTAAGGCGAAAAAAAGAAAAAAGAAAAAGAAAGAATGATAATATCTTACACCAAGGATGGTAAATGTTTTCTCTGATGGGCCAGATAGGAAATTACAGACTTAGCAGGCCACGTAGTCTCTGCAGTAGCTACTGGGCTCTGTCATCCTAGCATGAGGCTAGCCACAGACACTATATCAACAGATTGGCTGAATGTGTTCCAATACAACTTAACTTACAAAAATGGGCTGTGGACTGAAATTGACCCATGGACCCCCATTTGAGGACACCTCATTTAGACCATGTTGGGCTCGGGCTTGGTTTTCTGATGTGTACTAGGTATCTGGAAGACTAGAAACAAACAGCCATTGAGAATATCCACATACTCTTTTATGCAGGTAAATTTCACTGGGGTAAAGATAACTATCATTATTTTCTAAGATACTACAGATGTTGCGTTTTTCATTCATTTATTCATTGTATGGAGCCAACTGTGTGACAGGTCCTAGAGATATGCGTGTGAACAGGGAAGACACTGGTTCCTTAGGAACTTCTGTTTCTCACGAGATTACATATACATAATCACTGCATGGCAGGATATAATGAAAACTAAAGTCCTACTTGGTCGTAAATAAAGTAGACGCAGAGTCCTGGGCAGGTATGCATGTGTGTGTGAGCACTTGTGTGGAGAAGACCGAGTCTCTGCAAGAGAAAAGTAAAGTATTCCTCCTTCCTTCTCATTGCATGCAAAGCATAATAATGTTGTGCTTTAAGGACATATTTTAAATGCCTTTGGATCATTGTGGAGATTTTTGCATGGCTCTGCCAAAAAAAAACCAAAAAAAAGTCTTTTAAAAGATGTTGGAAAAAAAAAAAAAAAAAAAAAAGTCTTTTGTAAGATGTTGCAGCCACATGCTTCCTGAAAGCACATCCATCTGTTGGCAACCCTGATAATCTAACTGAGGTGATTTAAAGAAGAAAAGTTGTTTCATTGATGCCTTGCATATGTAGGGGTAACATGAAAAAACAGATTCTGAGAAGCTCTAACCCTCAAGTCTCACAAGATCCGCCCTCCCCCACTTTTCCACCTGTCCAGTTTGAATTGCACACCTCTATATGTTAGGCCTGATCTTTCATCATGTCACCGCCTTTTTCCATGGCTGGTTTCATGAGAATGACCTACGAGGCAGTACCTCTCCAGGATGGGGACATCTAACTGTGGATAGAGGCAAACCAGAATAACTAGACATTCACCAGGAGTAAGAGAGGATTTGCTTTTTCAAGAAAGGCAAGCAATCCCACTCACAATATTCTGAAGTGTATTGAATGTATTGTGCCTTCCTAAACAGGCTGCCCTTCTCTGAATGCAAACAGTAGGTGGAAACTGAGACGTTCTAGCCTGAAGTTCCTCACACTCAAAGGCTTTGGC
Source organism: Tupaia belangeri chinensis (assembly GCF_000334495.1). Lineage (NCBI taxonomy): Eukaryota > Metazoa > Chordata > Mammalia > Scandentia > Tupaiidae > Tupaia > Tupaia belangeri. The sequence continues at coordinate 5,410,057 of NW_006159859.1, forward strand.
TACGACATGGAACAGCTAGACTAAACAGTGCAGTCATCCCAACAAGGCACAAGACCCAAGAGCTAGCTGCTGGTTTGTCAGTCTTCGATTGATAATTTTTTTCATACATTACCACTTACCTATAGCAATGTTGTTGTTTTTTTTTTTTTCACTTTGAGTTTTAATAGTGTTAGGCTGCTTACGGAATTTGAATGTTCAAAATAAAATTGAACATTAGATATTAAACCAGTTGGTAGTTAATATCTTCAATAATTTACTATGTGTGCATTGCAAAATTTTTGAGTGTTTTATTTTATTTATTTATTTATTTATTTTCTTACAGTTTTATAGGGCTGGGATTAGAGTTAGGGGAGTGAAGCACTCAACCTGGACATAAAATTTAAGGAGGTTTCAAACAGCTCAGTAATGTCGATGAATGCTATTTTAATAAACTATGTTTTAAAAGAGGATGGCCACACTGCAATTCCTTCTCCTCCATTCTCCTCCCAGGATCTTGGGCACATACGCACATGCACCTGGTATAATTTTCAAACCACTGTATCCAGGACTCAAACCATGGTTGGCCATGTGTGAGTCCAGTGATGAAACTGCTACACTACCTGTTGGTTCTAATAACCTGTTTTTAAAAATCAAAATTAATGCAGAAAAAAAGAGATGAAAACCAAAATTGAAAATAAAGCAGGGTTTGATCCTGCACTTAAACAACTCTGCCTCACTTATTTCTTCCTAATCCTGGTCCTGGTTCCAATAAAACTTTTCTGAAAAAAAAAAAAAAACAAAAAACAAAAACCAAACAAGCAGATAGCCTGTGGGGCATAGTTTGTGAGTTTTAAAAACGCTACACTAAGCTCTTATTTATCTTGAATGTTACAGTTTTTGGTGCCCCTTTACGTTTGCATCCTAGTCTTGGTTCTGCCTTTGAGCTGCTTTTAGAATTGATTAAATCCCACCATGTCACTTTCACAGAGGGGCCTATATGAAGGCCCAAAGAGGTGAGGTGACTAGCCCAAGGTGAGACCCATAACAGAGTTGAGACTGTTCATGGTTTTGTGTCCTATCTCTTCCCAATTAAATTTCTGGGGGATACATTTTTTGATTCTTACTCCTCTACTCTGAACTTGTTATTTTCCTGCTGTGTGGCTACTTTTATTCGTTTCAACGTAAAAGTAGATACTAAGTTCTCATTGTCAAGGTGTGTCAACATCACACCCCAATTCGAGGTCAATTCAAAGAAATCAAAAGGAGAAACAAAAACAAAACCTTCCCCTGCATCTAAAAATCACTTGCTTGCCACTACATGGACAAAACAGCTGATGATGTCTTTGAGTAATTTTTCTCAGCTGGTTTGTGGTGCTATGTAGATACAATTTTTTGATGCCCCCAAAACATTCATCTCCTTAGTAGGAGTTTCTAGAATTAGTTGATAATAGTTGAATGCTGCCTCCAAAGGACAATGTACTTTGGTAATGATTGGGTTGTCGGAAAAGTCGTGATGGAATTTTGCATAGAAAAAGTACGTCATGACTTTTACGACAACCCAATATTACACCATGCGGTGAGCGGTGCCTTCATTTCTCAAGAAGAGAGAAGATACAAATTCTCAGTCTCATAATGATCACGTCAAATAGCACAGGTGAGGCAGGGTCGTGTGTGGTGATGGGGTGGGAGAGGGGGTGGAAGAGTTGGAGGAGAGGAAAGCACAGTCATTTTACATGGTTTTTGGAGGTTAAAGCTATGAGAGATTTGTGGGTTTCACATCAGTCAACTTTCATTATTCTTTCCCATCTTCTTTGATTCACATGGTTTCAGTTTCTTTCCAAATGTCTTTGGTTCAGAACTTTATGGTCATGAAACACAGCAGTTGAAAAATGTTGACAAAGAGTGTTGGAAGCAATCACTGAATTTTGTACAATTTTACTAGCAGTTATATTTAGTGTGAAAAATGGTGCTACTCTATAGTAAACATGGGTTACGAATGTTTATGTCATTATTATATAGCTACTTAAACAGGGAAATAAGACCACAGTGTTACATATGTTTGCTGAAAATGGAACTTGGAAAGTTAAAAGGTGGAGACTTTATATATATGTTTTCCTCAATGTACAGAAGCATAATTTCGTTGTGTTGCAAATGTCATTTTCCTAGACTGAAAAAGAGGTTACTATTTTACATACTACTAAGTGTATTTGATACTAGATTTTTTTTTATTTTGGAGAGTTTTTTTTTTTTCTATAAGGCATGTGTGCTCACCAGAAAGACAGAGACAGAGA
>NW_006159859.1:5415307-5439538 GCF_000334495.1 Tupaia belangeri chinensis
GCCCCCAAAAAAAAAAAAAAAAAAAAAGTCTTTTAAAAGATGTTGCAGCCACATGCTTCCTGAAAGCACATCCATCTGTTGGCAACCCTGATAATCTAACTGAGGTGATTTAAAGAAGAAAAGTTGTTTCATTGATGCCTTGCATATGTAGGGGTAACATGAAAAAACAGATTCTGAGAAGCTCTAACCCTCAAGTCTCACAAGATCCGCCCTCCCCCACTTTTCCACCTGTCCAGTTTGAATTGCACACCTCTATATGTTAGGCCTGATCTTTCATCATGTCACCGCCTTTTTCCATGGCTGGTTTCATGAGAATGACCTACGAGGCAGTACCTCTCCAGGATGGGGACATCTAACTGTGGATAGAGGCAAACCAGAATAACTAGACATTCACCAGGAGTAAGAGAGGATTTGCTTTTTCAAGAAAGGCAAGCAATCCCACTCACAATATTCTGAAGTGTATTGAATGTATTGTGCCTTCCTAAACAGGCTGCCCTTCTCTGAATGCAAACAGTAGGTGGAAACTGAGACGTTCTAGCCTGAAGTTCCTCACACTCAAAGGCTTTGGCTACGACATGGAACAGCTAGACTAAACAGTGCAGTCATCCCAACAAGGCACAAGACCCAAGAGCTAGCTGCTGGTTTGTCAGTCTTACTTTACCACTTCCCTATAGCAATGTTGTTGTTTTTTTTTTTTTCACTTTGAGTTTTAATAGTGTTAGGCTGCTTACGGAATTTGAATGTTCAAAATAAAATTGAACATTAGATATTAAACCAGTTGGTAGTTAATATCTTCAATAATTTACTATGTGTGCATTGCAAAATTTTCGAGTGTTTTATTTTATTTATTTATTTATTTTCTTACAGTTTTATAGGGCTGGGATTAGAGTTAGGGGAGTGAAGCACTCAACCTGGACATAAAATTTAAGGAGGTTTCAAACAGCTCAGTAATGTCGATGAATGCTATTTTAATAAACTATGTTTTAAAAGAGGATGGCCACACTGCAATTCCTTCTCCTCCATTCTCCTCCCAGGATCTTGGGCACATACGCACATGCACCTGGTATAATTTTCAAACCACTGTATCCAGGACTCAAACCATGGTTGGCCATGTGTGAGTCCAGTGATGAAACTGCTACACTACCTGTTGGTTCTAATAACCTGTTTTTAAAAATCAAAATTAATGCAGAAAAAAAGAGATGAAAACCAAAATTGAAAATAAAGCAGGGTTTGATCCTGCACTTAAACAACTCTGCCTCACTTATTTCTTCCTAATCCTGGTCCTGGTTCCAATAAAACTTTTCTGAAAAAAAAAAAAAAAACAAAAAACAAAAACCAAACAAGCAGATAGCCTGTGGGGCATAGTTTGTGAGTTTTAAAAACGCTACACTAAGCTCTTATTTATCTTGAATGTTACAGTTTTTGGTGCCCCTTTACGTTTGCATCCTAGTCTTGGTTCTGCCTTTGAGCTGCTTTTAGAATTGATTAAATCCCACCATGTCACTTTCACAGAGGGGCCTATATGAAGGCCCAAAGAGGTGAGGTGACTAGCCCAAGGTGAGACCCATAACAGAGTTGAGACTGTTCATGGTTTTGTGTCCTATCTCTTCCCAATTAAATTTCTGGGGGATACATTTTTTGATTCTTACTCCTCTACTCTGAACTTGTTATTTTCCTGCTGTGTGGCTACTTTTATTCGTTTCAACGTAAAAGTAGATACTAAGTTCTCATTGTCAAGGTGTGTCAACATCACACCCCAATTCGAGGTCAATTCAAAGAAATCAAAAGGAGAAACAAAAACAAAACCTTCCCCTGCATCTAAAAATCACTTGCTTGCCACTACATGGACAAAACAGCTGATGATGTCTTTGAGTAATTTTTCTCAGCTGGTTTGTGGTGCTATGTAGATACAATTTTTTGATGCCCCCAAAACATTCATCTCCTTAGTAGGAGTTTCTAGAATTAGTTGATAATAGTTGAATGCTGCCTCCAAAGGACAATGTACTTTGGTAATGATTGGGTTGTCGGAAAAGTCGTGATGGAATTTTGCATAGAAAAAGTACGTCATGACTTTTACGACAACCCAATATTACACCATGCGGTGAGCGGTGCCTTCATTTCTCAAGAAGAGAGAAGATACAAATTCTCAGTCTCATAATGATCACGTCAAATAGCACAGGTGAGGCAGGGTCGTGTGTGGTGATGGGGTGGGAGAGGGGGTGGAAGAGTTGGAGGAGAGGAAAGCACAGTCATTTTACATGGTTTTTGGAGGTTAAAGCTATGAGAGATTTGTGGGTTTCACATCAGTCAACTTTCATTATTCTTTCCCATCTTCTTTGATTCACATGGTTTCAGTTTCTTTCCAAATGTCTTTGGTTCAGAACTTTATGGTCATGAAACACAGCAGTTGAAAAATGTTGACAAAGAGTGTTGGAAGCAATCACTGAATTTTGTACAATTTTACTAGCAGTTATATTTAGTGTGAAAAATGGTGCTACTCTATAGTAAACATGGGTTACGAATGTTTATGTCATTATTATATAGCTACTTAAACAGGGAAATAAGACCACAGTGTTACATATGTTTGCTGAAAATGGAACTTGGAAAGTTAAAAGGTGGAGACTTTATATATATGTTTTCCTCAATGTACAGAAGCATAATTTCGTTGTGTTGCAAATGTCATTTTCCTAGACTGAAAAAGAGGTTACTATTTTACATACTACTAAGTGTATTTGATACTAGATTTTTTTTTATTTTGGAGAGTTTTTTTTTTTTCTATAAGGCATGTGTGCTCACCAGAAAGACAGAGACAGAGAGACAGAGAGACAGAGAGCGAGAAATCACCCCTGGGGGGGAAGGCCACATCATAATCCCTTCTCTTCCATTCTCCTCTTGGGATCTTGGGCACACATGCACACGCGCCTGGCGTGAGTTTAAGCCACCAGGTCTGGGACTTGAACCGTGGTTGACTATATGGGAGTCCAGCAACATAGCCATTACACCAACTGCTGGTCCCTGATATTAGATTTTACAAATAATAACTTTAAACAGTTTAAGGAATCTTTTGAAGTCCAGACATAATTTTCATTATGACATGAGATAGGATGGACAGAAAACTTATTGGGAGAGGGAGTTGACTTTAAAAAGAAGTAAAAAAAATATTTCCTTAGGACGAGCAGATGGTGTAGTGATTAAGTTGCTGGACTCCCACATAACCATCTGTGGTTCAAGTCCCAGATGCTGTGGCTTGAAAATCACACTGGGTGCATGTTCATGTATGCCCAAGATCCTGGGAAGAGAATGGAAGAGAAAGGATTGTGGTGTGGCCATCCACCCTGGGGGCTGATTTCTCACTTTTCCTCTTACTGTCTCTTTCTCTGGCAAGTGTACATGCCCTAAAGCAAAATCCTTTAAAAAAACTTTTTTTTTCCTCATTGAATCATATTTATTGGGTCATCATAAAAATCATGATGTATCTTTCTGTACAAAAATGCATCGTGACTCTTCCGACAACCCAGTATATGGGCAGCAAAAATGTCATACTTTGACCTACTTGTTTGTTCATTCTATGATACATAATAAGTCCAGAAGTCAATCAATTGCATGCACTGTACATACAAACTCATTTAAGGGGGATGAACTACCATCACTATCTAGAAGTTGATGGGGAGGCTAAAAGTTCAAGGTGTGACTTTACAACATCAGCAAACAGACTTTCTACTTGTACGAACTTGGAACTAAAAACTTAAGTGAAAAGGAAGATGACACCTGAACAGGATAAGCAGTCAAAAAAGGGCTCATGCATGACATGCAGAGGATGCCATAGAAACCAGACAATCACTTGTTTCATGGTTCATTAATCACCAAGCTCCGAGGGGGAGAAAAAAAGGAAGAAAATGCTTTGTGGGCCAACTTTTGCCAGGCACCGCGATGAACACCTTATATTCTCACTTATGGTGAAGTAGAGGACATGAGGCAGAAGCATGCAGTGTACTTACGAAGGAGGAAGCTGGCTGGCTTTCATTCAGGAAGATAGAACCATGAAAAACAGGGAGTAGGTCAGTGGGACAGAAGTGGAAGGCTTTAAAGTCTATTGAGAGAGAGAAAGAGCGAGAGAAATGAGCACCTTCAACAGGGCCTTGCTCGCAAACCCCATATTGCCCTGCCTTCCCAACCAACCAGAATGTTGCACACATAGTGAGGCTCATCAAGGGACTGAGTCTGAAGTCTTCTACATGGACCCAGCTTCCTTGAGTAGCACATTACTGCTGTGCCACTGAGCTGGCCCAGAAATGGAAAGTTAGTTTTTGTTTGTTTGTTTGTTTGTTTTAGAGAGATTTTTGCTATAGGACAGTCTCTCGCTAAAGAGACAAAAAGTAAGAAATCACCCCCCAGGAGGAATGGCCACACGGCAGTCCCTTCTCCTCCAGTCTCCTCTTAGGATCTTGGGCAACACACACAGGTGCCCAGCATGAGTTTTAAGCCACTGGGTCTGGGACTGGAACCACAGTTGACTACATGGGAGTCCAGTGATGCAACCATCACACCATCTGCTGGTTCCAAAAGAAGATTTTTAAAAAGTAATTTTGGAAAGCTGACTATGCGGGGGTGTGCTGTGCAGGACCCTCTAGGACAGGCTAATATTTGTTCACCTTCTGATGTAGTAAATGAAACCTGTGCGTTTTTGAGAGTGGCCTTGCCTGGTGGTCTGCAGGAGTCAGAGCAGACTGAGTGTGGGGAGCAGTGGAACCACTTAAAAAAACACAGAGAGGTAAATCTGGCTTCCTGTGAAAGTGGTCTTCTTCTAAGGCTCTGTGTAAGTCCATCTACTTAGAATAGCCTTGAGGCTAGCAGGTAGAGTGGTAGGTAAGGTGCTGGACTCCCACGTGGTTGACTGTAATTTGAGTCCCAGACCTGGCAACTTGAAACTCATGCTGGGCATGTGCGCATGCATGCCTAAGATCCTCAGAGGAGAATAGAGAAGGGATTGTGGCATGGCCATCCTCCTGGGGGATGATTGAATAGTAGATAATTAAATTGATTGAATAGATAATTAAATTATTCATTTAATTATCAATAATTGAGAACCACAGATATTTTCTGTGGTTGGTTGCCCACCAAATAGCATCTGATTGTGTGAAATACGTGTGAATAACCAGAATGTAAGTGTTTGGAGCACACTCACGTTTAGTATCAGTTTGTGGTTACGTGGGAGAAGAAGTCAACAAGAGCCCTCTTCATTTTTTCCTGCTAAAAACAGTTTTTATGTAAGAAGTAGCGCAGGAGGTTCTTGAGTGAGTAAGGGTGGCCCCGGAATGACTGGACAAGTGAGGCATTTTCTCCCTTCATTTCCTGTCCACATAAGCCCATCTGCTCTCTCCATCTACTCAAATCATGTTCTCAAAGTTCCCCTATAAGACCCTTATTTCTCTTTCTTACCCTTCTTAAATACCCATGGTGTTTCACACTATTTTTGCCCCCTCTCATTCCCCCAGCCATATTTCTTTCTTTTTTTTTAAAAGAATTATATTATTTATTTGTAATTATTATTATTATTGTTATTGTTAAATTTGACCAGAGAGAGAGACAAAGAGAGAGAAAGAAAGTGAGAAAGCAATCCAACAGGTCTGGGACTTGAACTGTGGTCAGCCATGTAAGAGTACAGCATCCCAACCACCACATCACCTGCTGGCCCCTATAGCCATAATTCTCTTTTTTGTATTTCTGGATCATTTTTATCATCTTTGTCAGCCTGCAGGGATTTTCATCATTAACATCTTTTTTTATTTTTTAAGTTTCTTTCTTTCATGAGTGAGAAAGAGACAGAGAGAGAGAGCACCCCCAATAGGGTTTCTATCCTGTGACCCGCCCCGCCCCGCCCCGCCAGCCCCAGATCATGGGCATGCACAAGTCCATGTGCATGCAGGGAAGACTCTGGACTTGAACCTGGCCCCTCCCCTTTGGGTCAGACTCACAGAGCATCACATTTTATTGTTGTACCATTGCCTGGTCCTGAGCATTAACAATCTTAAAGGGTACATGGTTCTAACCACTCGAGAATCTTCAAATTTGTAAAGTCCTCTAAAGTATATAAATTTTGCCATAAAATATAACTTTTGAACTGATTGAGGCATTTGCTACAGTCATTTAATGAATCATTTTTATTTCCATATTTAGTACAAGTCTTAGCTTCAGTGTCACCCATTCAGGTAGGTACTCTTTGACCTTTAGGACAATTTCAGGCTCCTTAATGACATTAAGTTATTCCTCAGTGAGGCATCTTGTACTTCTCTTAAAACAGTCTTCTTGGGACTGGCAGGTGGCACGGTGGTTAGGGTGCTGGACTTTCACATGGCTGACCGTGGTTTGAGTCTAAGACCTACCAGCTTGCTTTCTCTCTCTCTGTCAAATTAAAAAATAATAAAATAATTCTTTAAAAACAAAATACAATTGTCTCGTTTGAAGTTAGCGAATAGTGACTCACTAAGGACATGACTTAGTTATTTATAGTTGTATCCCTGAGATTTAGTCCAGGTATGTATTAGGAACCCAAAGAATACCTTTCTGTTGATTAGTGGATTGCATTCTTGTCCAAGTTCAAGAGTAGGCCCTTTACCTAGTGTTTCATCTAAGGAGAATTATTTTCTTATATGCCCTTGATTTTTGCATTATTCCTTCACTCATACATCTTTCTCTTCGAGGTTTTTTTTTTTTTTTTTTCTTTTTTTTGGTTTTAAATGCATTACTTCATGCAGAAGAGGGGTGGGATGTTGTGGTATGTAGGTTAGGGTCATTGCTGGTCTCCCAAACCAGTTAACCTTTCAGTCTTAGCAAAATTTTAAATCCCCATATAGCTAGGGCCTTTTACGCTCTTCTATTTCTCCCATGAGCAAGAGAAACAGAGAGACTGAGAGACAGAGAGAGAGAGAGAGAGAGAGAGAAGGAGAGAGACAACAATCCTGACAGGGTCTTGACACCATGATCTTCCTAGCTTCAGCCGGCTCTGAATCATGGGCACCCATGCGGCTGGTGTCCTCAGGGAGGTCTCTGGATTACACCCAGGACCTTCCTACATGGGTCAGCCTTGTAGAATGGCTTATTCTACCACTGCACCACCTTCCAGTCCTGCAACCACAAATGTTAAGTCTACTCCTTTCATATTCAGAGTGCTCTGTGCACATTTTCTCTCCTGGAAAGTTGGTGGCTACAACCCTAGTATTCATTTGTGTATCTCTAAACTTCTTCTACCCCTTTCCTGTCTCTGATTGCAATGAGATATTTGCTTTGGTTTGTCAAATTCGGCCGCTAAGGACTGTAGTGTCACATTGACAGAGAACTGAATTCTAGACCCGATGGGCTGTTAACTGCCTGTGTGAATTGGTACAATTGCTTGACTTTACCAGGTTTCCCAAAAAACACCAAAGACCCCTGAAGCATAGTTTTTAACCAATCTGCTGAAATAGTTCTGAATTCTGCTCAGTGTTTTGAATCACTCTGTGGGTCCGTCTCTACCAATTCAACATGGTAGTAAATGAAGTATGAATGAAACTTTGGCTCTGGCCGGAACCAGGCAAAACTGAGCTGTGTCTCAAATTTACAAAATCTGGAGTCGCCTGCCGGAAGCCTTCACATTTTACTTTTCTTAAACTCAGGTCTCAAGGGAGATTGGCCTTGTTGGAACTGTATTAATCAAACAAAGGTAAAGCAAAAAGCAAAACCAACTGCTCTTCTTCCTAAGCCCAGGGAGAAACAGTGCCTGGGCTTCTCTGTAGAAGGGCAAAGTCCATCTCAGAGGCTGGATGAAGTTTAGGGGAAGCCAGAGGCTTAAATAATCACCTGAGGAATTGTTTTTCAGAAATCCTGTGGCTTGAATTTACATAAGCATCCCTTATAGGAACAGACACCCAGGAGGGTTTGAAACTCCAAGGCAGTGGCACCATACTGGGACAGAGGCTGCTTTCTTGGTGAAATACACAGCAGAAGGAAATTTATGTTCTGGTCGACTCTACTCCTTTCATTTTTAAAAGGAAAATCAGTATTCCATATTCATGATCTCTGACATAACATTTTGCTAGTGTGGTCAAAAGGGATTAATACTATTTGTTACAAAACAGCACACTGCTATTTTTATAGGATAACCAGAGTGGAGATGGTATTCCTAGGTGCCACCTGGTTTTCACACTTCGGGAGAAGTAAAATTTAATTGAGTTTTCAAAGGCAGGAAAATATTCTGTTGCTGGGAAATATAGCATAAAGGATTTCTGCAAGCTTCCTCTGGGTTTTTCTTGCAAGCTTTAAATGAGAATTTTCTGCCAATTTTCTGGTAGAGGCAGAGGAGACAGAGCAGTTTTGCTGATGGTTTTGATTATGGATTGTCTATATGGCATCAATAAAAATAACTCGAACTAGGTCTGATGGGCACAGAACTTGCTTAAAATGCTAATAAAAATTATAATAGGAGGGAATAAATCTTAAATTCTAGATATTTTTTCTTACAATACATATGGAAAGACTATTTCTCAGTATTTTAGTGTTAAAAGTACAATAACTGGAGAAGAATATGTTCTCTTCAAAGTGCCAATAAAAATTCAAAATGTCATTTTTCCAGTGCAATTCGGCCTGAAATCAACCTGTTTTATGGTAATTATGGGCTCTGGCACCAGAACATAGCAGAGCTTTAGAATGATTGAATGAGTGATGGAGTCCAACCTTCTTAAAATGTGAAACATATGAAATGATTTGTGTAAAGTAAAAACCAGCAAGCATTGTCCCCCTTCCTGTTGCAAACTATGTGTAGAGTTTCATCAATGCCGTGGGGTAGCCATGTCAGAATGAGTGACTGCATGAGAAAGCTAGTTTAAGAACAAGAGAAAAGGTGGTGGAAAAATATCTTGGCGGTGGAAGGGAAGTTTCTTATGGAGGTATAAGAAAGAGATCAAGATGCTCCCAAAAGGTGAAAAGTGTCTCTCACTGGTGAGATTCTGGTATCTCACTGTGAAAGGAAACCCATGTATATGGCACGTAACTGCTGTGGGTCAGGTAGAAGGACCCAGTAAAGCACTGTCTTCTGCACATGGCAGCTTCTCAGAGGTGGCAACTCAAGCCAGGAGAAACATGGCAACACTTCTCACCTGCCTGCCTTTCTCCAATGTAACCCGAGCCCCTTGTGGTACAGGTATCCTGACATAAGGGCTGCCTTAGATTGGCTTTAGCCTGTGAAATGAGAAAAAAAAAATAGTATTTAAATCTTAGTGTTCAGGTGTCTCATATTATGAACTCCAATAAGTAGTAGATGAATCTTAAGTGTTATTTTTTTATCAACATTTTGAATAGTATCAGAACTGTTAAAGATATTGAATCAGTAGCTAAAAAAAAAAAAAAAGTCATCCCACAAGCAAATCTCAAAGGCCAGATTTTTTTTTTTTATTATTAACTAAAAAGTTCTAAACACTTAAGTAGTAACCTCAAGTTCCGTGCAAATTATTTCAAAACATATAAAGAAGGGGCCATCAATGACTTGTTATGTAAGTCTAACGGAACCCTGATACAAAACATGACAGAGCATAAAGGAATAATGATGACTACTGAGTTTTGTTCATAAACACAGTTGCTAGATTTTTTTAAAAAAATATTAGTACATCAAATTCAATAAGCTGTTTGAAAATACTTAATGACTACATTTAGATTTTTTTCATGAATGTGAATTTGGTTTACTGTTAGAAAATCAATGAGAATAATTTTCTACGTTAATGGATTAAAGAGAAAAGTCATAGGGATCAGCAGTTAGTGTAATGGCTATGTCGCTGGACTCCCACATAGTTGACTGGGGCTCCGAGTCCCAGACCTGGTGGCTTAAACTCACGCTGGGCGCGTGTGCGTGCGTGCGTGCCCAAGATCCCGAGGGGAAAATGGAGGAGAAGGGATTGCGGCGTGGCCATCCCCTCTGGGGGGTGATTTCTTGCTTTCTATCTCTCTGTCTCTCTGTTTTCCTGGCGAGTGCACACGCCCTATAGCAAAAAAACAAAAAAACAAAAAACAAAAAACACCCAAAAAACAAAGAGAGAAGTTATATAATCATTTCAATGAGAAAGAAAAGGCATTAGATAAAATTCAACATCTGTTCAATAATTATGGCAAAAACTTAGCAAAATTGATGGGGCCAGCAGGTGGCATGGTAGTTAAGGGCACTGGACTCCCACATGGCTGAACACAGTTTGAGTCCTGGACCTGGTGGCGGCTTGCTTTCTCACTTTCCCTCTCTCCCCCTCTTTCTCTCTCTCACTCTGTCCCTCTCTGGTCAAATTAAAGTAAATACATAAGTAAATAAATAAATTTCAATAAAATAATTCTTTTAAAAAACCCCCAAAACTTAACACATTGGGAATTCAAGGCATATTCCTGAAAAAGTGTACCTGGGAAAACAAAACAGAACATGAAAACTACTACATAAAATACGAATTGGGGAAGTATTGAAAACATTCTCAGTACTATTGGGACTGAAACAATGTTTTTTTTTTTTTTTGGAGAGGTTTTTGCTGTAGGGTGCGTGTGCCCGCCAGACAGACAGAGAGAGACAGAGAGACAGAAAGCGAGAAATCACCCCCCGAGGGGGATGGCCACGCCGCAATCCCTTCTCCTCCATTCTCCTCTCGGGATCTTGGGCACGCACGCACACAGGCCCGGCGTGAAGTCGCTGGGTCTGGGACTTGAATTGCGGTCGACTACATGGTAGTGCAGCGACATAGCCATTATGCTAACTGCTGGTCCCTAGGTAGTGTGGTGTTTAAGGCACTGGACTCCCACATGGCTGACCCTGGTTTGAATTCCAGACCTTGCTTTCTCACTCTCTCTGTCTTTTTCTCTAGCCCCCCCAGGTCTCTCTCTGCTGTGCACATGTGCCCTATAGCAAATTAAACGATAATAATACTTTAAAAATAAAAATTTAAATTTGAGTTATCCTATTTTCTATAGTTTCTATTTAATGCCTTTCGTAGTTTCCGGTTTTCTCCTGGAAATTTAAATTTTGTCCTTGATCTGCTTGAGAAAAGTAAATATATTTATTCTAAAGTCTGTGCTGGATATTTCTAACCAAAGATGTTCTTGAGGGTCTGTTTCTCTGCTGGTTTTCACTCATGTCTAATTTCCTTGTGCGTTTAAAAAAATTGTTTACTGGACATTGTACTTACAAAATTATTTGTAGAAATAATTATAGGTCAAGGAGAATGCCATCTTTCTCCTAAAGTATTTATATTTTCTTCTCCAGGGCTTCTGGAGCCACTAGCATTCTAGAGTCATCTCAATTCAATTTTAGAAATTGAAATGATTTAGAGATGAATTTTAGTGTCTTGGAGACTCTGCTTTCTACTGAGCCATTCCAGTTCTTAGGCTGTAGCCTTTCCGCATCCCACTCAACCAGAGGGAGGGTCACTGGAATCGCAGCCTGCTTAATCAACGAGAATTCTAATCTGTCTTCTTAGCCCTTCATACTGTCAGGAACAGTCTCATCTCTTAATATTCTCATCACTTCTTTTAAGTTTAGCTGAGTATGGCTTTGCTGGTTATTGTTGCATGCCTCCTACATGGATCTTAAAAACATTTCCCCCCAATTACGATACTCAGACATTCTTTTCTGTGAGCATCCTGTTGCTACTTCTGTAAATATGCAAATATAAAATTATTTTTTGATTCATTAGAGTGCTTTCCAAATTTGTCAGTTTTGACATTTGTGGTGTTTTGTTTGTTTGTTTGCAATAGGGTGTGTTGCACTCACTGGAGACAGTGCAAGAGAAAGAGAGAGAGAGAAGGAAAGTAAGAAATCACCTGCCAGTGGGGGATGGCCACATCACTATCCTTTCTCTTCTATTCCCCTCTCAGGATTTTTGGCATGCACACACATGTGCCTGATGTGTTTTTCAAGTTGCCAGGTCCTGGATTCAGACCCTGCAGTTGACCATGTAGGATCTAGCACCTTAAGCTCCATACCACTGCTGACCCCAGCATTTATGTTCTTTTCTTACTGATTATTAGAGCTCTTTCTCTGTTATGGAAAAAGAGGATTTTGTTGTTTCTAAACTGATTTAAATGGTGTACATTAACCTCCAACTTTCTTTTCTTTGTGTTGTTCACTGGTGTAACTCTTATGCCTAGAAGAGGGTCAAGTCTACAGTAGGGGCTTAGTAAAATTTGTTAAATGAATAAAGCTTTTGTTTATTTTGAATTTTCCATATAGACTTCACATTTCTATTTACATTTTTTCTAGATGTTTTATAGTTCGTGTTCCTATTATCAATAGAGATATCCCCTTTTTGATTCCCACTTAGTGAACTTTTTTCAAAAATGTTTTTTATGGAACACTGCACAGCCATTACAGAAATTTATAAAATGCACCTGGGACTGGCAGGTCATGTGGTGGTTAAGGACACTGGATTCCCATATGACCAACTGGGTTTGAGTCCTGGACCTGTCAGCTTGATTTCTGACTTTCCCTCTCTTTCTCTCTCTTCTCTTTTTCTCTCACATACTCTGTACCTCTCTGATCAAATTAAAATAAAAAGAAAGTTAAATAAAATAACTTTTAAAGAAATACAAAAGACTAAGCATAAAAACCACCAATAATTCTTTCATCGTTAATATTTTTCTATATTTTCCCCATTTCTACACACACACATAAATGTATATAAACACATAACTATATATATTTATATATATGATATATATATATTGTTATATATGTATTATATATCCCACTGTTTTAGCATGCTTTTTAAATTTAATTTTGTGAGCATCATATATATCATCAAATTTTAAAACATAACAGGTTTTTAAGGCTACATGACAGTCTATCATTTAATTATCTTGTTATGTAACTATTCCCTGATAACTAAACATTTGCAATTTTAGGTTTTTACATTTTCACTAAGATAAATAGCCACACTGAACTATTTGAATAAAGAGATCACATATCTCTTATTATTTTGAATAGACTCTTAGAGCTGTAATTACTGGGTTAAAGGCTATGGATATTTTTAAGGATCATGATACACATTGTCAGTTTGCTTTCCAGGAAGGTTTTGCTCATTTGCACTCTGCCCAGCAGAACGGGGTAGCAATCTCCAGCATACGTACCAGCGTGTCTAAGTTCTGCCAATCTGAATGGCTCCCAAAGGCCCCTTCGTTTCAGTACAATTTGATTTCCTTTTCTTATTAATGAAGTCGAACATTTTTTTCATAACTTTATTAACTATTTGAATTTCCTCTGATGTGCACTACTTTTAAGTCCTTTGCTCTTCTTTGTTTTGTTTTGTTTTTGTTACGATGTTTGCATTTTCTTATGTTCAGATTTTCTAATGGAGAATATAGCTACCAGATGGTTTCTTCATAACACAGTTTCTTTCCCCTATTGGATAAACATATTGCACTAATGGCAGAATACCAGCTATACAGGGGAAAAGGGGCTATTTTTACTTACATTGCAATCGGCCTAGGGAATTTTTGTTACCCCATTTTCTAATTGTACTGTACTGTAAAGCAAATCAGGGTATAGGTTCTTATGCTCGATACTTGCTTTATCATTCGGTAGTGTCCTAGTTGAAATGGAATCTAAGGAAATGGTATTTAAAATATTTTGGCTGTTTTGAATAGAAAAAGAGTACTAGTATAGGCCACAAACATCTATTTTTATAAAGATCCAGTTTTAAACAATTTAGTTGAATTATAATGTACTTAGAGGGAACTCTTCAAATTTTAAATGTACCATTTAGTTAGTTTTGACGATCAATACTTATTATGACACTAAATATAGTATTTCTGTCTTTCAGAAATTGCCCTAGTGCAGGTCTAGTAGAGAGAAATTTTTTAAGCTTCCGTCTGTCAAAAAATGTCTATTTCAACTTCATTTTTTTTTTTTAGAAAGGTTTTTGCTATAGGACGCATGTGCTCAGCAGAAAGACAGAGAGAGACAGAGACACATAAAGTGAGAAATAACCCCTCACCAAGGATGGCCACACCACAATCCCTTCTCCTCCATTCTCCTCTTGGGATCTTGGGCACACATGCACGTGTGCCCAGTGTGAGTTTAAGTCACTGGGTCCGAGACTCAAACCATGATCGACTACATGGGAGTCCAGCGACATAGCCATTATGTCAACTGCAGGTCCCTCAACTTCATTTTTGATAGCTATTTTTGATAGATATAAAATTGTGGTTTAATAGTTTTTATTTATTGCATTGATGTTAAAGATGTTACTTTAGGGACCAGAAGATGGTGTAATGACTATGTCGCTGAACTCCCACGTAGCCAACCACAGTTCAAGTCCCAGACCCAGAAACTTAAACTCATGCCAGGCACATATGCGTGAGTGCCTCAAAATCCCTAGAGAAGAATGGAGGAGAAAGGATTGCAGTGTGGCCATCCCCCTGGGGGTGGTGGTGGTAGTGATATCTTGTTTTCTGTCTCTCTGGTGAGCACATGTGCCCTATAGCAAAAATCTCTAAAAGAAAAAATTTTTAAAAAAGGAACCCCTATAGCAAAAATCTCTAAAAGAAAAAAAATTTTAAAAAAGGAACTAGCAGATGGTTATGTCTCTAGATTCTCATGTAGTCAGCCACTGTTCAAGTCCCGGACCTGGTGACTTAAAACTCACACCAGGCATGTACATGCATGTGCAAGACTCCAAGAGGAGAATGAAGGAGAAGGGATTGCGGTGTGGCCATCCCTCTTGTGAAGTGATTTGTTGGTTTCTGTCTTTCTATCTCTTGAGTGAGTGCATGCATCCTATAGCAAAAATCTCTCTCTCTCTCTCCCTCTCTCACACACACACACACACACTAAAAAGAAAAAGAAAAAGAAAGAAAAGAAAAAAAGTCATTTTATTTTCTCTGACTTTCATTGTTTCTGATGAGAAATAAGATCTTATTCTTATCTTTGACCTCTCTATATCATGTTTTGTTTTCTGGCTGAAATAATATGTTCTCTTTGTTCTCAAATTTCAGCATTTTATCTATGATTCCCAGGTCTGTATTTCTTTGTAGTTACCTACTTGGGATTCTCTGAGTTCCTTGAATCGGTGGTTTATAATCTTTTATGAATTTTGGAACATTCTCGAGCACTGTATCTTCAAGTATTTCTTGTGCTCTATTTTTTCCTCTCTTCTCCTTCTGGAACTGTAATAACACATATATTATATATGAGGATACAAGGCTATTGATTCTATTCACATAGCCACTTAAGGTAAATATAGAACCATCACATAATTTTTCATTACTTCACTTTCCTTATCTGTAAAAGAGAAAACATATCTGATTCAGAAGGTTATGAAAAGTAAGTGAGATAATGTATTTAAAACACTTAACATATAGTAAAACCAGACAAATGGGTTTTTAAATTAGTATCATACACTATTGGTCTATGGTTGAATCTGTGGTAATGGTAAATAGCATTCTTTGGTTAGGGTGGGCCCTCTTGAAAAAATGCTACATGTGTTGTAGCTTGAGGAAAGTGTGTCATACAGTCATGTCGGGAAGAATCTGGAGGAGAAATGAAGAAAGAGGCAAAAAAACTGAAGTGGAGATAGTCTTGGTATGTTTGATGCAAAGCAGGGAAGTGTCTATCAAGAGGAGAATGAGTAATTAGAAAGTGGATTGGGGATGAGGATGGTCAGATAGGTGGGGTTCTTAACAAGGTGTGGTGAGGAGTTCGGATTTTTAAGTACAAGGAAAGGCACAGAAGGTGTCTGTTAATCATTCCACATCCTTTCATCACTAAAAATCTTCAAATATTATTCATATTCAATGAATATCCTCTACACTACTTAGCAAGATATCACTAAAAATCTTCAAATATTATTCATATTTTATGAATATCCTCTACACTACTTAGGAAGAACCTGCCTGCTTTGACCCAAGTATGCCCTCTCCAACCATAAATGGAGTCACCCTTTCTCTTGACCACCAATGACCAAAAACATGGGTCTTCTTTAAGTTCTTAAAAGCACATCTCTTTTTAGGCTCAATGCCTTTCCAAATTTCCTTTCCTTTTTAATTTTTCTTTCCAAATTTCCATCAATCCCTGCTGCCTGGAACCTATTTTGTACTTATCTTTTGCTTAGCCAATTTCTCATACCAAGTCTCTTAGCATCACTTTCTCTTTTGTCTCCTTGACTCTTCCTCTTAGTTGTTGCTTTTTTTTTTTTTTTGGTCTTTATTCATGATAGAAAATGAAAATAAGAGAGAGAGAGCTTTTAGCATGTTTTATGTTTGATTAGGTTTTGATCCTCTTCTTTCGGTCCTTCAGTCCACTGGATCCTGGACACTTGCGTGCATGCCTGGTGTATTTCAATCCGACAGTACTAGGAATTTGAACCACAGTTGCTGTGTGGGATCTGGCTTCTCTTGGAATTGCATTACCATTACTGGCCTCTATGGTTGGCCAGCCTGCTTCTTGATCATCTTTTAATAATCATACATTTAGTAGTGATAATTTGTTTAATGTACATCCCTATCCCCAGAATTACACTCAGGCTCCATTAAGAAGGGAGTTTTTGTTTTGTTCTCTACCTAATTTATATTACTTTAAACTGAGTCTGAGATGTTTTAGACATCCAATAAGTAAATAGGTAATTGCATTACTGATTAATTGACCAAGTTGAGCAATTATAACCTTTAGTAGTCAGCTAATTACTAGTGAACCTGGCTGCCAACCACAGCATATATGATCTCCAAGACCATTGTTATAACACTAAGAAATTAGTTTATATTTTTGCACAAAATAAATTATTGGAAAATACATTAAACTTCTCTTTTTAACTTCTACTAACATACACGAGATATGTTAGCTTTCATATGTGTGTTTTTCTCTTGAGATTAGTTCTGACTTCTGTCTTTTACATTAATAGAAGTATTTCTTGCATGGACCGGACTCTATTCATCTTTTTTGCCTTTCCTGTTGTTTCTGGAATAGATCCAATCACATTTTGATATTTCTTGTTTGACTAAATATCTGGGTTCTAATGACCTCTTTGAGATTGACATGCTTGCCTGCAGGCTCTTCTGACATAGACCAAAGAGATTGATTTTACTTTTAAGAGAAAGATCTTGCTAAGAGTCATTACTAATACATTTTTACATTTTTTTCCAACCAGCAAAGAAAGAAAACTATGTGAAGATTTATACATCATTTTTTAAAAAAATGCATTTACATTTTTGTTTTGTTTTGTGTTTATTTATTTAGTATTTACCACTTTCATGAGCGGGAAAGAGAAGTAGATAGGGATTCCCAGCAGGGTCTACCATTCTGGGTTCTCTTCCCAGCCTCCCAGCAAACCAGGATCACAGGCACACATGGGCTTGCCCGCAGGTGCAGGATGACCCAGGATCTGATCTCGGGCTCCCTTTAAGGCTCCAGCATCCTGCGTAGGAGTCCCACTGCCTGCACAACGGTGGCCAGTCTACACATCATTCTTGGATGAAAACTCTTGATCTAACTAGGAATTTGGTCATTGGATATAATTCCATTTTTCCTGGATCAAATCAAGGAAAAATGACTTTTTCTTGTGCTATTCTAATTTGGCCATTGGTAGCAATATAGCAGCCTATTTGTCAACTTAGTTCAAATCCAAGATTGTTAATAATTGGTTTTCTATTTTTTGGCAGTGCCACTTTCCTAAGGAGAAACTTGACCAAGAAACGGCTTCCTATGCAACTTACTTTATGACTATATAAGTATATGTGTGTGTGTGTGTGTGTGTATATGTGTGTGTGTGTGTATATATATATATTTATGTGCTTATTAGTATTCCAGTTAGTATAATATATAGAAGTATAATATATAAAAAGTTGGTATACTCAAAGCTGAACAGCAATTGGATTTTGGTTGTCTGTTCATTCACCAGAATTAACACAGACTTATATTATGAATTCATACATAGCCAGTAAGGTTTCCAACTTTTTAAACATATTCTTATCCAGAAAATTTTGTATAAAAGGACTGTATTTTGTTTACTGGATTAAATCTCTGAATTTAGAGAAAAGTAGAGGGAAAAAAACCCCAATAAAACCAGGCTAAATAAATCCTTTTAATAAGATAGAGAGAGGCAGAAAAAGGTCTGGGTGTTTTATTTATTTATTTATTTATTTATTGGTGGTTGTTAGTAAGAGATTGGGGGAATAGTTGCAAAGGAGGGCACAATGTATGTTTGGTTGGTTGTTTTTGTTTGTTTGTTTTGTGGTGGGTTCCTCTATAAAAAAATATTGTTTTCCTGTTGGTATTTCTTTAATTTTTCCTATAGTCATCTACCTGTTGACAACTAAGGATCAATTTTTCCTGAGACACATCACAGACTTTAATGTACACATTCGAATCATCATTTACCTCAGAAAGGGTTCCTGAACCATATTTAAGCTTATGTTATTCTATTATTTTAGTTTTCATCTTTGGGTTATGACAGATTTATTTTTTTAAAAGTTATTTATTTCTTATATAGCAGAGAGGGAGAGAGAGAAAGAGAGAGAGAGAGAGTCCCCCCCCACCCCCCACAATGGGGCCTCAATGCCCTGATCCACCCCTCAGCTTTCAGCAAGTCCATGTCCTGGGCAGGCATGTGTCTGGTGAACGGAGGGAAGTTTCTGGCCTGAACCAGGAACCTTTCCATGTGGGACAGTCTCACAGAGCATTGTATTTTACTGCTATGCCGCCATCTGACCCCTTTGAAAGATTGCTTGTAACTGTTTTCTCTAGCTACCATTTTCTTTCTTTTCCTCTTCTCTTTCTTTTTTTAATCACAGAGAGCACATATACATACACACGAGAGAGAAAGAGAGAGAGAATCATCCTCCACAGGCTCTAGTCAGGCTGTGATCCCCTTTCCTCAGCCCTCTAGCTCAAGGTTTTGGTCTTTTCAGGCCCATCCCTGGAATCCGAACCCATCATTGGCCCTGTGGTGTCCAGCCTCACAGCTCAGTGAGTACCATGGCGCCCTAGTGTCTGGGCCTCCTTTCCTTTTGTAATCTTTCTTTGGTTGATATTCTGTGTATCCTCCATGTCCTATCCTGCACTTAGCAGTGCCTTTTTTTTCTTGGGTATATACCTTCTAATTTCACCTTCATTTCTGTTATGATCTGATTTTCCTCTTCCCTTTCTTGAGTTGTAAATTTGAATGCCATCTCCAGTAGTCTCACTCATCCTTGAGTTCTTGCATTGTATCTTATTTTGTGGTCTAGCATCATAGAAACAACTTACTGTGGTGAGTTTTTTTGTTTCTTAGTTTTGTTTTTAGGACTTTTTGGCCCTAGAGTGTGTGCATTCACCAGAGACAGACAGAAAGGGAAAGTAAGAAATCACCCCTGCTCCAGGTGGGATGGCCATGCCATGATCCCTTCTCTTTTCACTCTCCCTTCTGGATTTTTGGGATGTATGTACATGTGCTTGGCATGTTTCTCAGGCCACAGGGTCCAGGACTTGAACTCAGGAGTTGGCCATGTGAGATCCAGCACCTTAACTGCCATGCCATCTACTGGCCCCTATAATGAGGTTTTTAATTTAATAGTAAAAATGCTTAGTTACACTATTTATCTCTGTGGCAATATTTTCCTGGAGACTATTTTATGTCAGTTCTTTCTATTTCTTGTTCCTTAACTCCTTTTATGTTCAGCTTCTTTGATTTAATATTGTATATATTATTTTTTTTGATAAACTGTGTTTGAATGAGCAAAGTTTTCCTGAGAGGTTCAGCCATATGTAGGAGGTTTGTTTTGGGGAGGAGTCGGTGCCAGTTTTAGGATGATTGAAATTTTTATTGCAAGGGCTGGCATGTGGTGTGGTGGTTAAGGGTCCTGAATTTCCACATGGTTGATCATGGTTCGAGTTCTAAACTGGCTGCTTTCTCTCTCTCTCTCGCTCTGTTCCTCTCTGGTCAAATTTAAATAAATAAATAAATGAATAAAGTTTAAAAAAGAAAAAGAGAAAAAAGAGATTTTTTGGTTCTTAGGCTTTTGGGTACACCTTTGGTTAGCCTTTGCATTGCACATGGGTATGAGTAGCTATTTCGGGAGGCTCCTCCTTGGGGTGCCTTTTTATCCTGAAGTGTTGTTTTAAATCTTTTTACAGTGCAAAGTCTCTTTTCTTCTCTTCCTTCCCCCTGTAAAGATGGGCTGTTTAGGTGTCTACAGGTTTGATCCCCATCTTCTTCTCTTGAAACTAAACTAGGCACAGGGAGGTTGCTGAGAGCAGACAGAACAGGGGTCAGTAGGTGGTGTGGTGGTTAAGGACACTGGAATCCCACCTGGCCGACTGTGATTCGAGTCCCGGACTGGGTGATTTGCCTTTTCTTTCTCTCTTACTCTGTTCCTCTGTGGTCAAATTTAAATAAATAGATGAATTTAAGTAAAATAATTCTTAAGGAGAAAAGGCAGAACTGGTGCTTTCAACTCTTGCCTACAAAGAGATTTAGGTTTTCCCCCACAGAGTGTTCCTCCCCCACTGAGAAGCGGAGATGGCTTTACTGGTTCTTTCTATGGCCGGAAAGTCTTCTTCACACTTGGTTCCTCCCCTTCCCTTGTTCTTCTCCCACTGCTTTTGGAATCTTTGCATACATTTCCTGATGGGCTGTAGTTATCTCTTAGAGGTGCTGAAAAATGAAATTTGGACTGCATTTTGAATCTCATTCTCAAAAAGTCAGTTTTGTGTCTTAATCTAATTCAGCTAGTAATCGTGAGCATGGGCCATGTGCTAAGTACTGAATGTGAGGAGCGCTAAAGCCCCGTATCTTAAAAAGATAGGAAGATGTTAACTGTGTCAATATATGCCTCAAAAAGTGGACAATTCAAGGTTTAGTTGTACGAAGTGCTAATTTTAATTGTTAGTAATCAGTATCATTATCTTTTCATTCTTTTAGTTTTGACCAACTACCATTAATTGACAATATTGAGTATCGGAGAGTGGCACTGCAGTGACCAACCCTCTGGGAAGGTTCTGGGTTCAGGCCCAGAGGCCTCCCTAAATATAATGGGCATGTATGTGTGATCTGAGGCTGACTGATGCAGGAGGTGGACTGTGGCATTAAAAAGCCTGTTGGGGAACCAGCAGTTGGCGTAATGGCTATGTTGCTGGACTCCCACGTAGTCGACTGCGGTTCGCGTCCGGGACCCGGAGGCTTGAAGCTCCCACCAGGCGCATGTGCGTGCGTGCCCAAGATCCAGAGAGGAGAATGGAGGAGAAGGGATTGCGGCATGACCATCCCCCTGGGGGGTGATTTCTCGCTTTCTGTCTCTCTGTCTCTCTCTCTGTCTGTCTGGCGAGCGCATGCAGCCTATAGCAAAAACCTCTCAAAAAAAAAAAAAAAAGAAGCCTATTGGGAGGCCAGCAGGTAGCACAGAGGTTCAAGTGCGGGATCCCACATAGCTGCCTTCTCTGTTCCAGTCCTGGACCCGACACCCTGAAAATCACACTAGGCACATGTGTGTGCATGCCCAAAAATCCCAAGAGGAGACTGGAAAAAAGGGATTGCGGTGTGGCCATCTTCCCTGGGAAGTGATTTCTCAGTATCCCTTTCTTTCTGTCTCTCTCATGGGTACACACTCTATAGCAAAAAACCAAACCAAAACAAAAAAAATCCTGTTGGGGTCACTGCTTTCTGTTTCTGCTTCCTTTTTTTGTCTTAAAAGAATTATTTTATTTAAATCTATTTATGTATTATTTTAATTTGATGAGAGAGAGCGAGCAAGCAAGCCTTCAGGTCCTGGACTTGAACTGTAGTCGGGCATGTGAAAGTCCTGTGCCCTTAACCACCATGCCACCTGCTGACCCCAGCTCTGCTTCTTTCTTAAGGGAAAAAGTAATAAAATTTTAAAAGGGAAAAAAGTGTCATTTGATTGGTGTTATAACAGCTTCGACGCTCCTTGGTTCCTTCCCCTTGCACACCTCCCCTGCCCCTTTCTCTCTCCCTTCCTCTTGCTTTTCCTTCTCTGCTCAACTATCAGCCAGTCATGCAGTCATTCATAAGGATATATAAGAGAGGCAACAGGGCCTTTTTAAAAACAAAGTACCTCACTCTTTACCATGTAGGTAAAGTGTTACATTTTTCAAACTGTATGGTTTGATTTAAAAAAATTGTTTACAGATATCAAAAAAAATTGTACACTGCTCTTGGCCCACATAATCATTAATTACTGGGGCTGGCAGGTGATGTGGTTAAGTGTGCTGGACTCCCACATGGCTAACTGTGGTTTGAGTCCCAGACCTGGTGGCTTGTTTTCTCACTTTCTCTCTCTCTCTCTGTCTTTCACTCTGTCCCTCTCTAGTCAAATTAAAATAAGTACATAAAAAAATAAAGTCAAAATAATTTTTTAAAATTATTAATTACAATCAATGTCACCATCATATTAGTAACCTTTGGGTTGAATGGACCAGTCAAATTTATTACCTGTTCTTCTTCTGTTCTTCACTATTGTAGCTCTTATGCTTTCCTGGAAAAGCTAGGGAATAAAAAGTTGGTAGTTCACATGCTGTAAAAATGAAGAGGACATGATTTAAAATGAAAGGAGGTAATGATTTAATTGTGGAGTTGTTGAGCTGAGGTCTGGAGGTCCGGAAAGCTCTGGGAGAATCCAGAGATCGCAGTGACAGACTTGGGTTGGACTATTGGGTGAATGCAATAGCAGGCACACTTCATGGCAGGCTTTGCAATGGAAGGTGCTGCCGTACATGACCTTGGGAAGTGATGGAGCTCCCGAAGCTCTAGATTTGAAGTGGTGTCTTCTGTTTAGTCCAAAACATCAGCAGTTATTCCCCTTCACACGTTATTTAAAGAGGTATTAGGCTAGCAGGTGGCATTGTAGTTAAGGCACAGGATTCCCATATGGCCAATCATGGTTTGAGTCCTAGACCCAGGGACTTGAAAATCATGCCAGGTGTGTGTGCAGGCATGCCCAAAATTCCATGAGGATAATGAAAGAGAAGAGATTGGGGTGTGGCCATCACTCTTATGGGGTGATTTCTTACTTTGTGTCTCTCTCTCTCTCTCTCTCTCTGGAGAGTACATGTAGGAAAAACCTAAAATTAAAAAAAAATGCAAGAAGTGTTACTGTACAGGATTTACAAAATTTACATAGTTGTAAACACCGTCAACAGGATATAAATACATGGTCTTTAAATCAGCAAAATGGCGTTTTGGTAGTTTGAATTAAGGTAAATATCCTTTATGGTAATATTCCAGAGCTGTAACAAAGCTGTGTGTCTCTATGTCTTTGCTTCCACCGAAGAATTAGACACAGCAGTAATTGGCCATTTTGAGACTTTCTGGAACTTCGATACCTTCTATCGGATTATCAAAAGTAAATATTTTGGAATATTTCAAATATTCACTCAGGTTTTAATAGAGCTTATACAGTTAAAAGGTTTGAACATTTGTCCTCATGGTGTTTTATCTAGAATCGTCAATCCTGGGACACCATGGATATCTTTGTACACTGTACATTTACTTGTTTTTTTTTTTTTTTTTTTTAACTTTTAAGTGCATCTAAGAAATAATATACATCTAAGAAATAATACACAGACATTTGTTAGTTGACCCAATTCAGAATTGATCTATTGGAACTCTGCTATATGATAAATATACTTATGCCATGGACATAGTTTGTTAGCCTCTATAACCTTTATTTTTTAAAAAATAACTATTTATTTTATTATTTATTTATTCATTCATTGATTTTTTAATTCAACCAGAGAGAGACAGAGGGTGAAAGAGAGAGAGAGAGGGGAAGTGACAAAGCAAGCCACCAGGTCCAGGACTCGAACCCCGGTTGACCATGTGGGAGTGTCCAGAACCTTGTCCACCATGCCACCTGCTGGTCCCTCTATAATCTTTAGAAGTATGCAATAAATTATAGTACTTGCAAATATTTGCATCTTGTGATATTGCTAAAAATCCTTGTTTTATCAATCCTGAAAGTGATAAAACTAAATCACAATCTCAGTGATCTGTTTCAATAATGGAAGCTACACACTGACAACAGCTATTCGTGCTGTACACCAGAACTTTAATTTGACATGATGGCATTTTTGAGCTTTGTTTAGATTTACTGTCAAACCCTAAAAACATTAGCAAATGGTACCCACACTTTTAAATCATAAAAAGAACCCTAGATTTGTTTGCAGTTTTTTAATCTGTTGTTAATAAACTTGAAAGAACACAGCCCTGTCTAATAAACACATCAGACTAATGGGTACCAGAGCGGCTC
>NW_006159859.1:5439569-5443710 GCF_000334495.1 Tupaia belangeri chinensis
TTCAGAAGTGTGTTTGTTGTTTGGTGTTTAGATTTCAGTCAGAATTAATCAACAATAGATGGGCCCTGCTGTATTTATTAGCAGCTCAAATCCCTGTGATTTAATGCCAGCTCTCTTTGACTCATTCCAGTGAAGGCTGGCAAGTTTACAACACTGATACATACTTACATCCCCGGGTCTTAAAAAGAAAGGAAAAAATAGAGCCTAAAATCAGACCACAGGATTGGCCAAGAATTTCCCAAGAGCCATTTTGAATCTAGCTCTATACAATGAGCCTGTGAATAGGAAGCAATTGATTCAGAAACAGTGGGGCCTTTTTTTTTTTTTCTTTCCTGAAGAAGCCTTCAGCTGTGCAGATGGCTTGTTGGCATAATCCAGTCTGCTTTTGTCTTTTATTTTATATATTAGACAACTTTCTTCTCACACTCTATATTGCTTTTATTTTCCCTCTTCACTCTAAGCTTCCAAATTTCAGGAGCAAGGGGAGGTTGCAGGATTCAGTGAGAGTGGCTGGACCATTTATGGAGTCTTTCCCACAGATTTATGGGTTGCTAGTAAATTGCTGGCAATGTCGCCGCTTGTCACAGTCAGCATGACCGTGTTCTTTGTACCAGAGTGTCAACTTTTGAATGAGGCCTCTGGAAACTGAGGTAAAGATTAATCTTGAGAATGCATTTTTCTGAGGCTCCAAACACATGCCTCCTGGTTTTAGACATTTATTTCTCAAAATGATCTCATTTCTCAATTACAAAGACTTGCATTCTTTAATGTTCATATTCAGAAAATCCCACCACCCTTAGCCATTCCTCCTGCTTCTCCTGTTTGGGGGATGCCTTTCCAGAAAGACATTATTTATCTGGAAACTCTTCAGTGAAAACTTGATGGAGTCATTATTACTCTAGGGACCATCTATCTCTCTCAGAAGATAAGATTTGCCAGTGTTTCCCTCCTACAACTTCCTGTGGGAAGAGAGCCGAATTCGGGCTGATAAGTAGTTTCACACTGAATGAGCTGTTGCCTTCTCACATAACCTTTCTTGTTCTTCCAGAGTACATTTTTTCTCTCTTACTAACTTGCTCTAGGTCATATTGTCTTTTTCCCCACACATATGAAGGTGAATTTTGAAGATGTATGTACATATGCCAAAATAGACAGTTGTCCAAAGCATTTCCATGTTAAATGTCAATACATATCTCAAAATGTTTTTAAACCCATCTGGATTTTTTAAAAAAGGGAAGAAAGAAAGAAGCTAATAACATAGCCTAGTGGTTAAGGGAACAAGATCCCACATGGCTGATTGCAGTTGGAATCCCACTGCTGGTGGCTTGAAAAATACAAGGGCAGATTCATGTGGACGGTCAAAATTCTGACAGGGTGGAAAATTGGCAGAGTAGGGATTGTAATATGACCATGGCCCATTGAGGGGTGCCTTCTCTACTTCTCCTCCTCTTCCTTTTCTATTATTGTGAAAGTTCCATAAGCAAAGAATAAATACCACAGAACACATCATTTGGGAATGATTTGTTGGTGAGTCAGTGTCCTTGTTTTTCCTCCTTGAAAATGGCCTCTTCTATTTACGTGGGACACACATGCAGATTGTACCTCTTTTCTTATAGTTCAACAGTGTATGTGATGTAATACGTTTCAGCTGAGGATTACCAAAGAGTTCTGGTTCTTTAAACATTTGCGTAAGATCAGCAGGTGTCCTACCATATAGATGTTTTCCTGATTGCCGCAATTGTTTTCTGCATACTCAGCACTTTCTTTTGTGAAGGACGTTGTTTTGAACCCTGCCATACTTCATGTGCTCATGGTACCTTTTAATAGCATTGCGTGTCATGAGGAACTTGGCTCCCAATGAAGAAAAGGTTTAAATTTAAGACCAAATGTAGATTTTTGATTAAAGATGGCAAAGCAGATGTGTTTGTATTCCAGTTAATTTCCTGAAATAATCAAAATCAACAAGGGTGAAAAGCAGATAAGAAAGGCGGGAACCAGCAGTTAGCGTAATGGCTATGTCACTGGACTCCCACGTAGTCGACCGCGGTTCGTGTCCCGGACCCGGTGGCTTAAAACTCACGCCGGGCGCGTGTGCGTGCGTGCCCAAGATCCCGAGAGGAGTATGGAGGAGAAAGGATTGCGGCGTGACCATCCCCCCTGGGGGGTGATTTCTCGCTTTCTGTCTCTATGTCTCTCTCTGTCTGTCTGGCGAGCGCACGCGCCCTACAGTGAAAATCTCTCCAAAAAAAAAAAAAAAAAAAAAAAGAAAGGCTAACTTCAGTGAAACTAGGGACTAGCGTCCCATGCACCCATGTCAAAAAAGTGAAGTGTGCCCAAAACAGTGAAATTAGGTCCAAACTCAGAGACATCTCAGTGACCTGGCACATGTATTCATGAATGCTTCAGTGAGCAGGGCACTTCACAAGTTGGAGGCTCAATTCTGAAAGGCCCAATCAAGGATCTGTCACTGGAATACCAGAGTCTGAAGTTTGGATTGGCTGGAGGAAGGTAATTGAACTTGGGTTTAGATTGCCAAGGAGGAGCGGGGTCAGGGTGTAAACATAAAATTGCTCAAACATACCCCTTTATCACCAGCAGGCTGACGGCAGGAAAAGGGACAATGGAAGGCAGACGATTTGTCAGGGAATTGAAGGCAGCTGACGACTCTGAGGGCGTGCTAGAGCCTGCTCATACCTCCTCTCTACTGGAGAATTTTGGAGAGTTTGCAATTCAACTGTTAAACACAGCCATTATGGAAAATGACATTGTAAACCTCCCAAAACTCCTCACACTTAATGACCAGTGTTACATCAGTGATATCAGCTAGGTGAAAATATTATCTAAACGTGTTCCCAAGCCTCTGGTCAGAGAGATATCACATTAGTAGCTTGAACTCAGTCTCGGTGGGAGTTTATACCATGAAAATCTGCAAATGCTATAAATCTGCACTTGATTTGTTGTTTTGTTTCTTATTTAAAGTAATGGAGAGGGACCAGCAGTTGGCATAATGGCTATGTCGCTGGACTCCATGTAGTGGACCACAGTTCGAGTCCCAGACCCAGTGGCTTAAACTCATGTTGGGCACGTGTGCATGTGTGCCCAAGATCCCGAGAGGAGAATGGAAGAGAAGGGATTGCGGCATGGCCATCCCCCTGGGGGGTGATTTCTTACTTTCTGTCTCTCTGTTTGTCTCTTTCTTTCTGGCGAACACACATACCCTATAGCAAAAACCTCTCCAAAAAAAAATTTAAAAAAAATAATAAAGCAATGGGGAAAACATTAATAATGCAGATTAAAATGAAGTGTCATGTCTGTAGCACAAATAATGGAGGAGTGGCTGACCACGGTGATGCAGTTGCAATACAAGACTCTGAAGCTGAGGACGTGAAGATCCCGGTTTTATATCCTGAGGTGTCCCTGTGCACAGCCTGTGAGCTGGGCTGACTGAGGCTGTGGTAGGTAGGATTGTGCTATAAAGATCCTGTTGGGAATGCTTCTGTCTTTCTCTCTGTCTTGCTCTCTCATGAAAGAAATAAAGAAAAATAAACTTTTTAAAAAATTGCAGAAGTATTCTTCTAATATTCAAAACTATTATCAGATCCAGCAAAGAAGCTACTTGTCATTGAGGAAGGAGCAAAGTTCTAAAATGTGCATCTTTGTTGTTTCACTTTCATCCTACTTATTAACATAAAGGAAAAGAGGACCCACATTCATGCCAGGACTACACTTGGGAATCGGAGCCTTTGGTTGCATATAGTTTGGCAGAACTCAATGAAGGGATGCTGTGCTAACCCATTGGCTATGTCGACAGTATTATTTTATTATTCTGTGATTTCTGTGATGCATATCCTTTATATTAGTAAAATGTTCAATAAACTTACATATGTAAGGTGCAAGTACCCAAAAATACATTATTTTTCTGACAGCTAAGCAGGTACCAATACTTCCCAGATACTTTGCAACACTCTAAGAAGTTATGCTCTTCACTCTGTGTTGAGGGATGTGGCGAGAAAGAATGGAGGTGTAATGACTTGCATGCATGAATCACATACCTGGAGACGCACACATCAGAATTAGTGAGAAAGTATTCTGACAACATTTTTTAATTCAAGATCCTTGCAGTTGCATTTGGCCTTGCTGG
>NW_006159859.1:5443741-5456517 GCF_000334495.1 Tupaia belangeri chinensis
TTCCGATACCAATTTCAGCAGACTCCAGAAGAACTGTCACAGTTCAAAGACACCACTGCTGTTTGCTGAATTGTATCCACCCTTCACATTCATATGAAGGCCTAACCCCAATGCAACTGTGTTTAGAGAGAGTCTAAAAGGAGATAATTAAAGTTAAATGACGTCATAAGGGTGGGTCCCTAATCCAATAGGACTAGTTTCCTTATAAGAGGAAGAGACAGCAGACAGCTCGCTTGCTCGCTCTCTCCCTCTCTCCCTCTCTTTCTCTCTTTTTAAATATTTTTGCCATAGGGTGCTTGTAGTTTCTGGAGAAATAGAGACAGTGAAGAGAGACAGTGAGAGGGAAAGTGAGATATTACTCTTGGGGGGATGGCCATGCCACATCCCTTCTCCTCCATTCTCTTCCTGGGGTTTTGGACACACACTGCACATGTGCCTGGCATGATTCTCAAGCTTCCAAATCTGAGACTCGAGCTGGATTGGCCATGTAGGAGTCCAGTGCCTTAACCACCATGCCACCTGCTGGCCCCACAGAGCTCTTCTCTTTGAGCATGCACAGAAGAAAGTCCTCCTGAGGATACAACAAGATTCGTAAGTCACAAAGAGAAGGCACACCAGAAACCCATCCTGCTGGCATCCTGACTTTGTTCTTCCAGCTTCCAGAACCGGAGGATGCAAACGCCTGTTGTTTAAGCTACTCAGTCTGGTATTTTCTACCACGGCAGCCCCAGCAGACCAATACCATCATCTGAAAAGAATGAACTTGTGATCTATACACAGATACTTAAGACAAAAGAGGAATAGGAGCCCATCCATGTAACGTGGTATCTAGAAAGTGCTCAACAGTAATTATTGTTATTGTCTCATATAATAACTATTATTATAACATGAATTGTTCATGACCAAATAATTCACATTGAATTAATGGTTATGTCAGGAAACAGAAAAAAAAATTCCAACACAAAATCCCCTGCGTTATTGAATAGAGCTTTTATAAATATATACATAGGCACACACGTGTATGTGTATA
This sequence comes from Tupaia belangeri chinensis, assembly GCF_000334495.1. Lineage (NCBI taxonomy): Eukaryota > Metazoa > Chordata > Mammalia > Scandentia > Tupaiidae > Tupaia > Tupaia belangeri. The sequence goes on from NW_006159859.1 coordinate 5,444,772, forward strand.
TATATTTTAAATCAGAAGTCATAGAAAACAATAAACTAAAGAGCAAGATGGGAAGGAAAGAAACAGTTACCAAAATATTCAACAACTTTGTCCAAGTCAAATCATTTCGATATAAAGAATAGACAGATGATCATAGGAAAGACTGCAAGGAGTAAAACACCCATGCAATGTCTTGAAAAATATATAAGGAAAGCTAAACACTAGCAAATTCTTTACTTGAAATCAGAGAAGACAGTCTAATTACTAACCCTTTTAGGATATTAGAAAACAACATATATCGGAGACAAGCAGATGGTGTAATGGTTACGTGGCTGGAGTTCTACGTGGTCGACCTTGGTTTGAGTCCTAGACCTAGGAGCTTAAAACTCATGCCAGGCACATGTACATGTATACCCCAGATCCCGAGAAGAGAATAGAGGAGAAAGGATTGTGATGTGCCCATTCCCCAGGGGGTAATTTCTTGCTTTCTGTCTCTCTGTTTCTCTCTGGAGAGTGCATGCATCCTATAGTAAAAATTTCTCTCTCTAAAAAAAGAAAGAAAGAAAAAAAGAAAGAAAGAAAAAGAAAGAAAGAAAGAAAGAAAGAAAGAAAGAGAGAGAAAGAAAACAACAACATGTATCTAGACCCAAAGCAAACTTACTAAATTTTATAAACTGCAAAGAGTGTATAATACAAGGACCAGCAGGTGGCATAGTAGTTAAGGTGCTGAATTCCCTCATGGCCAACCATCGTTTGAGGGACCTGATTCTTGAAAATCATGCTGGGCACATGTGCATGTGTGCCTAAAATCCTGAGAGACGAATGGAAGAGAAGGGATTGCTGTGTACTATGTCCCCTGGGGGCTGATATCTTCTTTCCTCTTTGTCTTCCTCTTCTCTCTCGAGCCAATGCATATACCCCATGACAAAAATCTCCAAAATAAAAAGAGTGCATAATGCAATAATAGATCATAATACGCTGAAATTAGAAACTGAGTATGAAGCCACAGCAAAACACCAGTCACCTAGAATTAACAATAACAGTTCTCGCACCAGTTTTAAGACAAAGAGAAAAACCAGAACTGAAATCGCAGAGCATAGAGAATATAAAACTATTTTAAAAACACTGTGAGGAACCAGCAGTTAGCGTAATGGCTATGTCGCTGGACTCCCATGTAGTCGACCGCGGTTCACGTCCCGGACCCGGTGGCTTAAAACTCACACCAGGCGCGTGTGCGTGCGTGCCGAAGATCCTGAGAGGAGAGTGGAGAAGGGATTGCAGCGTGACCATCCCCCCTGGGGGGTGATTTCTCGCTTTCTGTCTCTATGTCTCTCTCTGTCTGTCTGGCGAGCGCACGCGTCCTATAGCAAAAACCTCTCAAAAAAAAATAAAAAAAACCAAACAAAACCAAAAACAAAAACAAAAGCAACACTGTGGTCAGTCCCTGTTAAAGGTAGTTACCCTGTTAAGGTAGTTAAAGGAGCCAGAGCACACATGGCTGAGTGCATGGTTCCAGTTCCATCCATGGTGGCTTAAAACACTTGCCAGTTGCATGTGCACATGCATGTCCCAAATCCCGATAGGCTGGAGGAATGGAGAAGGGACTGTGGTGTGGTTACAGCCTATTGGGGGGGGTACTCTCTCTCTCTCCCTCTCTCTTTCTCTTTCTTTGGCAAGCACATCCTACATCTGGCAAAACTAAAAACCAAAAACCCATGGTATTTGAGAACTTACACAGCTGAAGCTATGCTCAGGAGAAAATTTATAAGAGTGGAGAAGGGATTGCAGCGTGACCATCCCCCCTGGGGGGTGATTTCTCGCTTTCTGTCTCTATGTCTCTCTCTGTCTGTCTGGCGAGCGCACGCGTCCTATAGCAAAAACCTCTCAAAAAAAAATAAAAAAAACCAAACAAAACCAAAAACAAAAACAAAAGCAACACTGTGGTCAGTCCCTGTTAAAGGTAGTTACCCTGTTAAGGTAGTTAAAGGAGCCAGAGCACACATGGCTGAGTGCATGGTTACTGTTCAATCCATGGTGGCTTAAAACACTTGCCAGTTGCATGTGCACATGCATGTCCCAAATCCCGATAGGCTGGAGGAATGGAGAAGGGACTGTGGTGTGGTTACAGCCTATTGGGGGGGGTACTCTCTCTCTCTCCCTCTCTCTTTCTCTTTCTTTGGCAAGCACATCCTACATCTGGCAAAACTAAAAACCAAAAACCCATGGTATTTGAGAACTTACACAGCTGAAGCTATGCTCAGGAGAAAATTTATATCCCTGAGCACCAATGGAATCTTCTTTTAACATAAGTAAGAAGTATAGAATAGAACAGAAAAATTATCTTTAAGATAGCAGGATTCAGAGTGTAATAAAGTGAACAGTAAAAGTTAATACATTAGAATATAGGGAAACAGTAGAACGAATAAGTAACCGAAAGAACCTCTCAAAGACACAGATAAATCACTAGCTAACTTGTCTTAAAAGGAAAAAGGAGATAGCATAAACACACATATTTAGAAAACTAAAGAAAAATAATCAGATACTGAGGGATTACGAGAGAAGTTAGAGGGTTTTTCCCCCCCAAAATATATTTGAAAACCTAGATACATGGATGATTTTCTAGGAAAGTATGTATGACCCAAATTGATCTCAGATGTCAGGGAAAACCCCAACAGAACCATTACAAGGAAGAAACAAAATGTAGTGATAGTGCTACCCTTTAAAAAAAAAGAAAGCTCAAACTTTACAGTATTTTAAATGTGAATCTTCCAAAATGTGAGAGTCGATGTCAAAGTTTTGTATGCACTGTTCCAGAACTGAGTACAGAAAGGCTTCCAAGGGATTTTTACAAAACTCAAAACATTGAAATAAAGTCCTATATTCTTGTTTTTTTTTTTTTTTTTTTTTTTAAGAGGTTTTTCGCTATAGGGCATGTGCGTTCGCCAGAAAGACAGAGAGAGACAGAGAGACAGAGAGACAGAAAGCGAGAAATCACCCCCCATGGGGGATGGTCACGCCGCAATCCCTTCTCCTCCTTTTTCCTCTTGGGATCTTGGGCACACATGCACACGCACCCAGTGTGAGTTTGAGCCACCAGGTCTGGGACTCGAACTGCAGTCAGCTACGTGGGATTCCAGCGACATAGCTATTATGCTAACTGCTAGTCCCCATCAATTCCTGAGAAAAGAATATTTCGCACCTCACTTACAGAACAGGAAACAACCCCAAGAGAAATGATGGGCTGCCTAAGCTTGACCAGTGGAGTCTCCTACAGCCACTAGGAAGGAAAATGTAGAGTTATCTTTCTGTGCCTAAGGGACATACCTTCAAAATATATTACTAAATGAAAGGCATGATTCAGGACAATGTCTACAACGTGCATCTATGCCAATAAAAATATGCACAGCTTTGTCCATGAAGCACTGATGCAGACACTGCTGCTCATGGGAACTGACAGTAGGACGAGGAGGAAGCAACAGGTTGATTGTAGTTCTCTTTTATACTTCTTTCTTTCATGAGAGCTTGTATTTGTATTCTCCCTTTTATGGGGAAAATGTTTACAGTTTATTTTACAAGATATTTCATTATTGTTATTATTAAGTTTTTGCTATAGGACACGTGTGCTCACCAGAGAGAAACAGAAAGAGAGAAAGAGAGAGAACGAGAGAAAGCAAGCCACCACATCTGGGACTCAAACCACACTTGGCCGTGTTGGAGTCCAGTGCCTTAACCACCATACCACCTGCTGGCCTTTAAATGCTATTTATTTATGTTTTCCATGAGTGAGAGAGAGCTGGAGAGATAGCACAAACAGTGTCCTGGTAAGGCAGTCTACCCCTAGGTCCACCCAGCCTCGATCAGAGGCACCTGCCCTTCCCTGTACACCGGAATGTCCCCAGACTTGAACCTAGAACGTCTTCATGTGGGTCAGCTTCAGAGAGCCTCCTGCTTTACTGCTGAGCCACCATCAGGCGCCCTGTGTTGTTTTAATTAAGTAATTCATCAGATTCTTAGCAGCAAAATAGAATGTGTATACATTCTCGGGCCAACTACTACTCTTGAAACATAGAGCTGCTCTAGAATTGTGGGCATGACATATTTTACCAGTGTGTTTTCACAGGAGACCATATCATATAGGATAGTTTATTTATTTATTTTTTTAGTAGATGGGATTTCTGAGTGGTATCTCTATTATTCAAGACATATTCACCAACTGAATGGATGCAAATATGTTATATTAATAAACATATTGGAATATGAATTGGAATATTATCTGAGTGCAGATCTAGTCATTAGAAAATCTTCTATCTCTTTTCCATCGGACAATCTAAAACTGGGTCTGGAAAATACTCACTGAATTTTATTTTGAGGCAAATGAGCTATATAAAATAAATTCTGAAATATTTAGAAATAATTATATTGCTCCTATGTCTAGCTTTCTGCTACGTGGATAACCATTTATTTTCAAGAATCATGTAATAGAGGACATTTTCTTCAGGGTTTAAATCCATGAAATAAACCAATACATTTGCATGCATTAATTAGAGTCAACGCTCACTGTTCCAACCACCAACAAGAGACTTTTTGTTTAAAGTTCTTTTTTTTTTATTTCTTCCAAAAGTGACACAGAGAGATAGAGAGACACACAGAGATAGAGACAGCACCCCTAAGAGGATCTTGATGCCACAATCCACTTCCAGCTTCAGCCAGCTCAGCTCTTAGAGACATGTGTGTCCAGTGTGCTTAGGGAGGTCTCCGGATTTAAACCTGGAACCTTTTCACGTGGGTCAGCCTCACAGAGTGTCATCCTTTATTGCCGTACCATTATCCTACTCCAAGAGACAGTTTTTGTTTTTCTTTTTTTGGAGAGGTTTTTGCTATAGGGCACGTGTGCTCGCCAGACAGACAGAGAGAGACAGAGAGATAGAAAGCGAGAAATCACCCCTGAGAGGGGATGGCCATGCCGCAATCCCTTTTCCTCCATTCTCCTCTCAGGATCTTGGGCACGCACGCACACGCGCCTGGCGTGAATTCAAGCCACTGGGTCCGGGACTCGAACTGTGGTTGACTACGTGGGAGTCCAGTGACATAGCCATTATGCTAATTGCTGGTCCCCAAGAGACAGTTTTTGACCTTATTTTAGAACATGAGAGAAGATAAGGTGAGAGGAAAGCAGAGAAGTTTGCAGTGGCATCTGGGCTTATATTCCCCTGCTTTGACCTCTGTTTCTATTTCTCTTGAGGACTAGGTATAAAAATTCACCTTAGGGACCAGCAGGTGGCATGGTGTTTAAGGTGCTAGACACTCCCACATGGCCAACCAAGGTTCAAGTCCCAGACCTGGTGGCATGCTCTCTCTCTCTCTCTCTTTCTCCCTCTCTCTCGGTTTGTGTGTGTGTGTGTGTCTCTGTGGTCAAATGAAAATAAATGAATAAATAAATTAAATAAATAAATTTAAAAAACACTTCACCTAGGCAGGTTTACAATGAGTTATTTAGAGGTTTTCTGTATGAGACACCGCCAGCCATATCAAACATGAGAAGAACAAACCCTGGAATCATTCCTCTAATGCAATTTCTTCCCTATGTTCTACCTAAAAAAGAGCAAATGTGTTGGCCTCCTATCTATAAGATAGGGTTAGGACACAGAACTAAGGCTCTCTAAAACAGGAAATGTGCTTATCTTCCCATTAGGAGCGTACTTCAAAGGATTAGGCACGTACTTCAAAGGCTGTTTACCAGCCTGTCTCTCTGATGCCTGGTCTAGTAGCCAGTAATAACACCCCATTAGCACCTCATTAGCCAGGGCTCAAGAATGTTGGAAGAGTCCTGGACCCAGGAAGCATTTGCAGACTGAAAATAAGATGTTTCCTCCACTTACCACTTTTGGAAATGCTTCCACAGCCAGTCACCCACCAAATAATGTATCTCTGACTTCTTGGAGTTGGTGTCAGCCAGACAAAGACAGCAAGATGAGCCACATTTTAATTTTCAGTTGTCTAAGTCCACAGCGGCCTTGTACAAATGCACCAAACTACAGGTCTCTGAAATCCTTAGTTGAGAAAGAAACTTTGCTCCCAACCTCAGACTCTTCTAATAACTTCTTGGTCTCTTCCACATTCGGCATACCGGAGTTCCAGTTGCTTGTCCACCATTTAATTCATAATTCAACACCTGGCACATTGCAGGCACAGCGTTCTCAGTTCAAAACACTCCTTCCTCACAGAGAGGCAAGTCATCTCCCTGAAGAGAACATCACTCGCTCACAGCATGCGCCTGCGTAGTTTTCTGGGAGAGAGCTGCACCCACTCCATCATTTCTCCAGATGCCCCTCATGCAGTACGATCAGACTGAATAGTCAAACATTCCAACCTAAAACGTTAACAGAAACTGTACATTTGCCAGATAACCAAGATTTTCAGAAGCTTCATCAGGATCATTTAAATGTTAGAAGGACAGCATGTTGGAAAAAATGTGAGACTTCTGGATGCTGTTTTGTTCTAGAGTACAGAATATTCATTATCCCTGTATGGAACTGCAAAGAAAGTAGAAATACATGATGAAAATTAAATGATCAGTCTTCCTTTACAACAATGGGCATTTCTTTTCTTTTTCCTTTTGGAGAGATTTTCATGATAGGACATGTGCACTCACTGGAGAGACAGAGAGAAAGGGAGAAGTTACCCTTTCCCTGGGAGGAGGGGTTGGCAACACTGCCATGTGCTCTCCTCCATTCTCCTCTTGAGATTTTGGGGATATGCGCACACATGCCTGGTGTGAGTTTCAAGCTGCTGGGTCTGGGACTTGAACCATGGTTGGCCACGTGGGAGTCTAGTGCCTTAACCACTACAGTACCTGCTGGCCCCATGATGGGCATTTCTAATAAACTGGATCAGTATTCTTCAAGTCCTATGACCTGGTAGAAAGATTGAGTTCTTCATGGACTATACATTCTAATAGACCAAACTCTGCTAGCAAAATTAAAAGTAACATTTGAATGTTTATTTTTTGAGTTTAAATTTTTAAAAATACCTTAATTTAAAAAAAAAAAATTTAGAGAGGTTTTTGTTATAGGTCACATGTGTTCACCAGAGAGACAGAGAGAGAGAGACAGAAAGTGAGAAATCACCCCCCCAAGGGGATGGCCACACCATGAGCTCTTTTCTTCCAGTCTCCTCTTGAGATTTTGGGCATGCATGCACACATGCACAGTGTGAGTTTTAATCTGCTGGGTCCAGGACTCGAAACACGGTCGACTACATGGGAGTCCAGCAACATAACCATTATGCCATCTGCTGATCCCAAAACACCTTATTTTTCTATATTTTAGAGAAACGCTAGGCTCACAGCAAAACTGAACAGAAAGTACAGAGATTTCCCCTCTCCTCCTTCCCCTATAAGCAGACAGCTGTAGGCTTCCCAGAATCCCAAACAGGGTCCATTTGTTATGTGAATGAACCTAGACTGAAACTTCATTTTCATTCCAAGTCCATTGTTTTATTTATTTATTTATTTATTTATTTATTTATTTATTTATTTATTTATTTGAGAGGTTTTCACTATAGGGCACGTGCGCTCACCAGACAGACAGAGAGAGACATAGAGACGGAAAGCGAGAAATCACCCCCCAGGGGGGATGGTCACGCTGCAATCCCTTCTCCTCCATTCTCCTCTCGGGATTGTGGGCACGCACGCACACACGCCCGGCGTGAGTTTTAAGCCACCAGGTCCAGGACGCGAACCGCGGTTGACTACATGGGAGTCCAGCGACGTAGCCATTACCCTAACTGCTGGTCCCATGGATTTTACCATTCTAAGTATGTAATGGTATCTCTTTTTAAAAAAAAAAAAAATTTCTTGCCACAGGGTGTGTGCACTCACCAGAGACATACAGAGAGAGACAGGGGGAAATGAGAAATCAACACCCAGGCAATGGTCACACTGCAGTCCCTCCTCTTGGATTTTGGGCATGCACGCTTACATGCCCAGTGTGTTTTTTAAGTTCTGGGTCTGGGATTCGAATGGCAGAATTGGTCATGTGGGATCAAGTGCCTTATCCACCATGCCACCTGCAGGCCCTCATTGTTGTTTACTTTGAAATTCCTTAAGGATATATTATGCTGAGTCTTTTCATATGCATATTTGCCATTTGTATATCATCTTGGGTGAGAAGTCCAGGTCTTTAAACTATTTTTTAATCAGATATTTTGTGGTCTTATTGTTGAGTTTTAATAGTTATCTGTAGATTTTGGGTAACAGATAGGTATTTTACAAACATTTTCTCTCAGTCTGTGGTTTGTCTTCTCCTATTCTCATCAATGTCTTTTGTAGAGCAGAAGTTATTAATTAATTAATTAATTAATTAGAGAGAGTTTTGTTATAGGGTGCTTGTGCTCACTGGAGAGAGAGAGAGAGAGAGACAAAGACAGAAAGCGAAAAATCACCCCTCCAGTGGGGATGGCCACACTGCAATCCCTTTTCCTCCATACTTCTCTTGGAATTTTGGGCATGCATGCACACATGTCTGATGTGAATTTCAAGCCACTAGATCCAAGACTCAAACTATGGTCTGCCATATGAGAGTCCAGTGCCTTAACCACTATGTCACCTACTGGCGCAGACCATAAATTTTAAAATTTAAATGAAACCCATCAGTTCTTCTTTTTATGGATTATAACTTTGGTAGTCATATCTAAAATATCATTGTCATATCCTAGGTCCATTTAAATTTTCTCTTATGCCATCTTCTAGAAGTTCTATAATTTGTATTTTACCTTTAGGACTGTGGTCCATTTTGAGGTAACACTTGAGAAAGTTTAAGGCCTGTGCCTTGATTCATTTTTTTGTGTGTATGTGTATCTAGTTCCAGCATCATTTGTTAACAAGACCACCTTTTGTTCACAGTATTGTTTTGACTCTTTTGTCAAACATCCATTGACCACATCTACATGTCTATTTCTGGCTCTCTATTCCGTTCCGTTGATGTATTGTCTATATTTTAAAATTTCTAGAAACTAAAAAGTTTTCCATAGGCTAAGGCTCTAACTTTTAGTGGTTAAGGGAGCCCGATCCCACAGGGCCAACTCTGGTTCTAATCCTGCCCCCCCCGCCCCCCACCCACTTAAACACATGCTGGGCATGTGTGTATGCACGTTGAAAATTCCTACAGAAAGGTGTTATGGAGTAGAAGGGATTGCAGAGTGACCATGCCCCATTATGGGGTGCTATCTTCCTCTGTGTCTTTCTCTTTCTGGCACTATCTAGCAAGCACAAATGCCCTCTGTCAATGAAACACACACACACACACCTCAAAATAAAATTCTTCCTAATGGCTAGAGGATAAAGTATAAACTCTTTACATGAACATATTTAACTCTTTAAATTTTTTTTTTTTTATTTTAGATTTGCTGTACGGCCTGTGTACTTACTGGAGAGACAGAGAGAGAGAAAGTGAGACATCACACTCCCTCCCCCCCAGCCACCCCAATGGTATGGCCATGCTTCAATCCTTTCTCCTCCATTCTCCTTCTGGGATTTTAGTTTTAAATTGATATTTTACCTTTAGGCCTGTGATCCATTTTGAGGTAACTCTTGAGAAAGTATAAGGCCTATGCCTTGATTCTTTTTTTTTTTTTTTTTTTTTTTTTTGGTATATGTATGTTCAGTTCTAGTATCATTTGTTAACAAGACCACACATATGCAACTTTCAAGCCATCGGACCCAGGAGTTGAACCACACTTGGCTATGTGGGAGTCCAATGCCTTAACCACTATGACATGTACTGGCCCTAAATTTAACCCTTTTAATGTGACCCTTTCAATCTGGCTTTTGCCCTTATTCCCAGAATTTTGGTTACTGTCTCTGGAGGCAAAGGGCAAGCATACTTTGGGCTGCTGGTCAAAGGTCTCCTTCCTGTGATGTCTCCTTGAGGTGCTCCTTTCCTTCTTCCTGTCCATTTCAATGCCCCTCTTTTGTGGGCTCACAGCTCCTTCCCTCTAACTCTTTAATCCTTCTCATGTTTTGTTTCAGGTAAGGGTTCCAGGGAGATGTTCTTGCTATGGGAGCTTCAAAGGGAAGAGCTGAGTGTTACTCATTTTTCTTTTTCTATCACAGAGCTTTTCCTGTAGTAGGTGCTCAGCAAACATTTGCTGGATGAAGGTCGGGTGTGGAGGAGCCATATACAAAAGTGGCTTCCAAAAATGGCTTGCAGACCATCGCTTTGTCTGAGGGAGGCTGGCAAGAATTACTGCAGTTTCTTGCAATTAGGATAGAAATGAACTACAGAGAACTGCCAGTCTCGCCCAGGTCCCTGGGGCCCATCATAGAAGCTTTTCAATGGATCTGGCTTAAAACATGATTCATGTAAGTCTTTATTTCTCAGGGGCTTCCCCCAGAGCTATAAACACTCAGATATCGTTAAGATCCTTATTCCAAAAAAGAAGGCCAATTTGTATTCTAGTTGTTTGGCATTGTGATAACTCTTCAGTCATTGTTGTGCTTTTTGATGTTTTTAGTTGCCTGAGTCTCAAAATATCAATAAGTCTTTGCTTGGCCATGCTGACAACTCCAAGAAGCCTCACGGGCTCTGCTCTCACCCTGGAGCACCCATCCCCTCCACTCCTGCTTTCTTTCCTTTCCATCAAGGTGGATGTGCATCCCAGCAGTAGAGCTATGCGGGCTGCATCTGCCTGCTAGACTGAGTTCCCAGAAGGTGAACCCAGGGTCGATCTCATGAAGTTCTCTCCCCCAGGGCTGGTAAAGTGCCTTTCACAATAAGATCCTCAATAAGTATTGGATAAATATATAATTTAATAGTGATGATTGCCTAATAAAGGCAAAGCAGAGGGACATAAAATGACCTTAAAAGCCGTTCAGAGGGCCTAGCTGCAGTAGTGCCAACTGCTAAGGCATTGCATTCCTCAGGCTGGGATCGCAGGGAAGGCCTGGGTTCAATTCCTGGTCCAACCTAAAGCTTGAATGTGGTGTCCTATGCCTGTCCTCCCAGTGACTTGGGGAGGCTGAGGCAGGAGTGTCATAAACCCCGGGGTTGCCTGGGCAACATAGAGAGACTCTGTCTAAGGACATGTGTGTGCATGTCCAGATTCCCAGAAGTAGAGTGGAGAAGAGGGGGGTGCAGTATGGACATCGCACATGGGGGATGACTTCTCACTTTATGTCTCTATGTCTGTCTCTCTGGCAAGTACATGTCTTATAGCAAAATCCCTCACATAAAAAATAAATTAAATAAAAAAAAATAAGAGGGCCAGAAGGCCTGATGGTGGTGCAGCATGCTCTGTAAGGCCGGCTCACATGACAGGGTTCTGGGTTGGCTACCAGAGACCTCCCTGAGTGTCTCGTACACATATCCAGTGCCCCTGATCTGAGGTCAGCTAGGGCTGGGGGTGGATGGTGGTGTCATGACCTGTTTGGGTACTATCTCTCTGTCTCTGTCTCTCTCTCTCACACACTCATAGAGGACATGAATTGATTTTAACAAAAGAAAGAGAAAAAATTTTAAGAAGGAAGGAAGAAAAAAGGAGCTAGGTAGGTGGAGCGACTCGCACCTGTAATCCCAGATGGAGGCTGAAGCAGGAGGGTCATTAAAAATTAAAAAACAAAACCAAGAAACATTCAGTGATATTCTTGTTTGCAAAGATTTGAGGAGGTGCTCTTGTTTAAAACATCATAGCATCTAAAGACTCAATTTCCTATGGCAACCAGTGCAGGACTGAGGGACCTTGTGTACGGTCCAGCAATTTGAGGGAAGCC
>NW_006159859.1:5457877-5464010 GCF_000334495.1 Tupaia belangeri chinensis
GGAGAGAAGCCACAGCCAGAAAGAGGAAAGGAACTAGAGTTTGGAGAGAGGCAGGGGAAACAGGAAACCCTCAAAGCCAGCTTTTCTCTGGTGCCCTGGAAAGAGGGTGGTAGAGGAACGACCGGCCACCGCTGTAGATCACTTAACTGGCCAGTTGCTCATGGAGCTGGCCACAATGTGTGTGTGTGTGTGTGTGGAGGGTGACAGCTGATAAAAATAGAGAAGAACCGTGGTGTGTTTTTTTTTTTTTTTAAGTTCAAGCACTGTTAAAAGCAACTGTGGAAAGTTTCTATCATGGGGTGGTTCTTTTCTGAAGGAAGGCAGAGACATTTCAATTTTAAATCCAGTGGGCTGAAATGATTGTGTCATTTTCACTAGAAAAGAGCATGCCAGCGAGCGGGCATGTTTTCATTGCGGAAAGTCTGACTTGAAGATGTAACGTGTTAAATTTAAGAAAGTGAATAATTTCTGTTGTTGCTTTTCTTCCTCTGCCAGAACACTTAGAACTTGGCTGCTTTTAGAAAGAAAAAGTAAAAATATCAGATATTATATTCACCATTGTCACAGAAATAGAAGTCTTCTTACATGAGCTGGGTTTCTTAATATGGTTATGATACAGGGAGAACAGAAGAAAAGTTGCCCCTTAGAAGAAACACTTAGTTTAGAGGTATTGTGAACGATTAGACTGCTAGTTTTTTTTTTTAATCAATATTTATATTTAAATATTGGACTGTGGCAATTAGTAGACAAAAATGGGTGCTGACTACATTGTGAGGTGCCTGATTTCTAGTTCCCTGTCTTATTGATCACTAAATATCCTCTACAGTTCATTGACCTGTTTTACTGGGGACCAGCAGATGGCGTAGCAGTTATGTCACTAGAGTACCACATAGTTGAGCACGGTTCGAGTCCCAGACTCAGTGGCTTACAAATCACACTGTGTGTGTGTGTGTGTGTGTGTGCCCAAGGTCTGGAGAATGGAGAAGGGATTATGGTGTGGCCATTTCCCCTGGGGGGGATGATTTCTTACTTTCTATCTCATCGTCTCTGTCTCTCTGGTGAGTGAATGTGCCCTAATGCAAAAGACTGTCAAAAAAAAAAAAAAAAAGGACTTACTGAATGAATGAGTTTTAAGATGTCTGGAATATAAATATGCATTAATCATTTAAAGACATCATCAGTTAGCAGTACATGTTAGTAAGATAATAAAGTATTTTTCTTTAAAAAGATAAATATGGACAGGAAAGATGTAAAAATGACGACTTCATGAACCGTCTTCTTGAAGCCAGCATTCTTACGTATTTGAATTGAACTGTACTTTGTGTAACGTTAAGGATATTTAGGACAATGTCTTTTTGTAGTACAATCAGACAAATAGCCAATTAACTCTGCCCAAATATGAATAAAACACTCAGAACCATGAAGCTGTAGAAGTTATTAGTCCTGACAACAAAGTGTTGAATAAATAAACTCCTGGTCAGAATAATTAGTTACTCTCTTTATTTAGCTAATCGAAGGACACAGCTAATTAGAAATTTATTTTGCTGACAAGTAACATTTTTCCAGACTGATTTTTCCTGTCAGAATTTTAGCCACATTTCTTTCTTTTTTCCTTTTTTCTCTTTCTTTCTTTTTTATTTTTTTATTGCTCAACCTTACAAGCGTAGCATTTTATTTTTATTTTTTAGATAGGAGCATGCATATGCATGTAAAGTATATTGTTTATAGTTTCTTCTAGATGCACAAGAATATGGTTTAGAGTTCCTGTCTAGATGCAGGGCATTGTCTTTTGGCATACAGAATCTTCATTCACAAATCAATATGTGTTGTTATTGGTAACAAATTGTACCTTGTAGTGATGCTAAACTTGTAATCGGTAGAAAAGAGCACAGATGGCACTTTTTAAAAACATAGATGTTCCGAGGACAATTCAACTAATATTTCTCATTTTTCATGACATTCATGGTCAGGAAGTCTTTTTTGTTTTCTTTGTTGTTGCCTTTTTTTTTTTTTAAGGTTTTTGCCATAGGGTGTGTATACTTGCCTGAGAGAGACAGAGACAGTGAGGGAAAGTGAAAAATCACTCTCCATGGGGGATGACCATGCTGAAATCCCTTCTTCATTTTCTTCCTGGGACCTGGGCATGCATGCACATGCACCCGGCATGATTTTCAAGCTGCTGGGTCCAGTACTTGAACCATGGCTAGCCATGTGGGAGTCCAGTGCCCCAACTACTACATCACCTGCCTACCCCTGCTGCTTGGTTTTAGTGTTGGTTATAGTGCTTCATTGAATGCCTTGTTCCACCTAGAGTTCTTCTCTATAGCAGGGCCATCTGTTTCCACTCAGGGAGTTCAGCTAGGGAGTCCAGATTCCAGTTCCAGTCTTGCATTTATTTCCTGTGGTCTCAGTTTCGCAAGTCTACTCCACCTCTCTAAGCCTTCGTTTTCTCATTTATAAAATGGGGATAATGAGAGTAGGACTGTTGCAGATGAAATGAGTTGTGATTCTAGTCCTTGGCCGCCCACAGTAGCACCCAGTAAGCCATCTGTGATTGTTATTATATAGGTGTTTGTTTAGCGTCCTCTTTATTAAGACTTCCTTCTTACATTTTTCTTTATCTCAGATCAACTCTCTCAATCTTTCCAGATATATTTATTTTTCTTCTTCTGGTTAATTTATTTTATGTATGTGAATATAGAGCATAGCTTGCAAAATGGTAGGACTGATTTCCATGTCAAGTATTTGGAATAGTTCTTATTATTTACGCCTCTTACAATACATACATGGGACCGGCAGCTGGTGTGGTGGTTAAGGTGAAGTATGTGTGGTTCAAGTCCTGGACCTGGTGGCTTGAAAAGACACTGGGGGACCAGGAGATGATATAATGGTTAAGTCACTAGATTCCCACAGAGCCGACTGCAGTTCGAGTCCTGGACACAGTGCCTTAAGACTCACACTGGGCAAGTGTACATGTGTGCCCAAAATCCCAAGAGGAGAATGGAGGAAAAGGGATTGAGGTCTGGCCATCCTCTGCCCCAGGGGGTGATTTCTTGCTTTCTATCTCACTGGTGAGCACATGTGCCTATAGCAAAAATCTCTCTCTCTCTCAAAAAAAAAAAAAAAAAAAAAGACATGTTGGGAGCATGCACGTACATGCCCAAAATCTAAGAGGAGAATGGAGGAGGAGGGATTGCAGCATAGTCATTCCCCCAAGGGGAGATGTCTCACTTCCCCTTTCTCTGTCTCTCTATGGCAAGTGCACATGCCCTGTAAAATACACACACACACACATATACACACACACACACATATACACACATACACACACATACATACACACATATACACACACACACACATATACAGAAATGGCTTATTTAAGCATCACAACATTTTGCATGTGAAGCCCACCTATGTACTCTCTGTGATGATCTACATGTTCCCCTGTTCCAGATCATCGCCAGCTCATCCTTGTAGCTGGCACACGCCTCTACATAGAGCCCTTCCTTAGGCTTCCTTCTCTGGGTGCTAGCTGTTGATCCTTCTTGCTCCTTCTTGCTCCTTGCCATGTATTGAAATTTTCTCCAGTAGTACTTCTTTGTGAAGTTCATTATCCTTTCATTCTGTACCCTCAAATACCTTATGCTCAATCCAATGAGGCTGCACAGAGAGTGAAGTGAACATTCCTTCAAGCATGGCAGCAGGAGAGGAAGGTTAGGCCAGTCTTGTCCCCTATGCCCATTTCCTAGGTGCTGTCCTGTGTACTGGTATTAAGCACAAGGGGATTAGTGGAGTTCTGTTTCCAGGTACTTCCCAATAAGGGAACTGGGTAACCATCCAAGCAGATGGTGCATGTATCTGCTTGGACTCTCATCTTGATACTTTAAAATTTATATCCTCCTGGGTCAGCTGGTGGTGTGGTAGTTAAAGGGGCTGGATCCCACATGACCAACTGTTTAGTTCAAATCCCAGACCAAGTGGCTTGAGAAATACGCTGGGTGCATGTACATGTGTGACCACCTGAAATCCCAAAAGGAGAAGAGATGGAGGAGAAAGGATTGCAGTGTAACCATTGCCTATGGGGGTATGTTCTCACTTTCTCTGTCTCTCTCTAGCAAGAGCATACACTCTCTGGCAAATTACTATAAAAAAAAATGATCCCCTGAGGATAACTAAATGTCTTGCAGTTCTGGCACACCCAACCTTGCCTTGAACCTTCGAAACTTTGCTCACACTCTTTTATCTGCTGCCCATCTTAACCTAGACTCTGAGTTGCTGACTCATCCTTTGAAGCTCAGCCCTCCCGTGAGAAGCTCTTTGGGATGCTCAGCCCAGGGACTGTCTCCCATGAGAAGCCCTCAGGGATGCCTTTTTTCTTCTTCTTACTGGGCCAGTTACCTGACCTTCCAGGTTCATCACATACTAGATATAGCTCTGTCGTTACACATTCTCTTACACAAATCTTAGAATGATTTTTGGATGGACTGATATGTTTTCTCTGCTGGATTGAAGTTCATGGCAGCAGGGACCAGATGGTATTCACTTCTGTACCCCTACTGTACTCTGACACAGTATAGGGTGTCAGAGTTATTTGTAGAATTCTCTCTCTGTCTCTCTCTTTTTTTAAAAGAATTATTTATTTAATTTTATTTATCATTATTATTTTAAAATTTGCTACAGGGCATATGCTTTCATCAGAAAGAGATAAGGGGGTAGGGGGGAAGTGAGGAAGTAAGTTGCCAGTTCCAGGATTTGAACCGTGGTCGACCATATGGAAGTCCAGTGCCTTCACTACCATGCCACCTGCTGGTTTCTCTTGCTGTTTTTGAAGTTTATCTGTTTACTTCTTTGGTGATGGAGTCTTCATGTCATGATCTACCCTTCATCTCAGTTGACCTAGATCACAAGCTAGCACATGCTCAGTGTGCTCAGGGAGGCCCTGGGACCTGAACCAAGAACCTTTCCCACGTGGGTCCAGTTGTGCTACCACCATTCTGCCGCCTGGTCCCTGACCTCACAGGGTGCCATGGAGATAGAGGCAGTAGTGAGGTATTCTTTATTTCCTTGCCCAGGACTTGCCTGTTAGTGACCTCAACACCGGAATCTCTTCTAGACCATGTAACTAGCCGGATTCTCTAACCCTTTTCCGATCTGCAGTCTTATTCCAGAGTGACGCTATTTTCTAAGTGGGGATTCATATTTTTACATTCTTTGTAGATTTTCTTTTAATACTGTCATGTAGACTATTTGCCAACCACATGCATTTCCCATTTTCTCATCTCTTCCACAGAACACTTATTAAGATGGTGGACTCTCTAAATGCATACAAGTAGGGCTTACAAAATGCCTGAAACAAAACGGGCCACGTACGTTCTGTCACGGGAGAATCCTGGAGACACATAAGAGAAGGCCTTTCACTGCGGAAACGAACAAGCAATTACCTGAGCTGCTTCCTGTGGGAAGCTGGCATCCCACCACCCATGGTGATGACTCCTGGGGTTTTTAGGAGGAGTTGCATCATTCAAAGGAAATTCATTCATACAGTTCTCAGTAAATGCACATTTTTGTTCTTGGATAGAAAACAAAGTATATGTCTTTGTTCATTCTATTTGTTTCTTTTGTTTTTTAAAAGTGATTATTAAGTGGGCCAGCTGGTGGCATAGGGCTTAAGGCAGCCGGATTTCACATGGCTGACTGCGTGGTTTGAGTCCTGGAACTTGCAACTTGAGAAACATACTGGATGCATGTATGTGTCCAAAATCCCGAAAGGAGAGAGAATTGGAGGGAAAGCTCTCCTGGCGTGACCGTGCCTTGTAAAGGGTGGTGTTTCCTTGCTGTCTCTCTCTCTCCCTTAGAGAGCACATGCTCTCGGGACCAGCAGTTGGCATAACGGCTATGTCACTGGACTTCCATGTAGTCAACTGCGTTTTGAGTCTTGTACCTGGTGACTTAAACTCGTGTCGGGTGCGTGTGCCTGCGTGCCCTAGATCCCGAGAGGAGAATGGAGGAGAAGGGATTACAGTATGGCCATTCCCCCAGGGGGTGATTTCTCACTTTCTGTCTCTCTGTCTTTCTGGCGAGTACATGTGCCTTATAGCAAAAACCTCTTAAAAAAAAAAAAAAGAAAAAA
>NW_006159859.1:5464404-5478265 GCF_000334495.1 Tupaia belangeri chinensis
CCCCGTTTTAGAAAAAACCCCTCAAAAAAAAAAAAAAAAAGAAAAAGAGTTTTTTCAGAGGCTGTGCATGCTCACCAGAGAGAGACAGAGAGACAACAAGAAAGGGAGAGGGAGAGCTCTACTTCTCCATTTCTCCCATGTTTTGGATTTTGGTCATCCATGCACACGTGTATCATGTATTTTTCAAGTTGCTGGTTCTGAAACTCCAACCATGTGGTCGACCATGTGGGATCCAGCATCTTTAACCACCAGTCCACTAGCTGATCCTGGTGTCTATTCCTCTATTACAATGTCTCTTCCTTTCTTATATTAATCTGAAGTTTTCAAGACTATTATAAGAATAGAGACTTGCAATTAATTGTATTTGATAATATCTATGAGAATAGGTCTTGAAAATTCAGAAGCTGTAAAATGTCTCTCGGCCCAGTCGATAATATTGTATTGTGAGAATTGACAAGTCACTATAACTTTTAGAGTAAAATCAAAAGTTCTCATTTTGTATTTTTCCACTTCATATTAGATAAAATCCCAGTCATTTCATAGTTTATACCTTCTGGAACTTCAGACTCAAATTTTGGCGTTAATTTCTTCAAGTTTATAGGAGAATCATCAATTATCTTGAGCTTTTGGTAGAAAATTACCTGTTTGAATTAAAAATCATCAATTTTTACATTGCTCTGAATATTGCTGTGCTTTTTAGTAATAGTACTTTAAACTAAATAGATTCATGAAATTCAAAGTTTAAGAAAAAGTTGCTGGGTCCAGCAGGTGGCATGGTGGTTAAGATGCTAAACTTTCACATGGCTGACCACAGTTCGAGGCATCGACTTGGTGGCTTGAAAATCACACTGAGAGCATGTGCGTGCATGCCCCAAAATCTCAGGAAGAGAATGGAGAAGGGATTGTAGCCTGGCCATCACCCTGGGGATGGGAGTTCTGACTTTTTCTTTTTTTAAAGAATTATTTATTAAATATTATTATTTATTATTATTATTACTATTATTACATTTTGCTATAGGACATGTGCACTCACCAGAGAGAGAGAAAGAGAGTGAGAAAGTAAGCCACCAGATTTGGGACTCAAACCACAGTCGACCATGTGGGAGTCTAGTACCTTAACTACCATGTTACCTGTCGGCCTCGATTTCTGACTTTCTCTCTTTCTGTCTCTCTTTCTGTCTCTCTCTGGCAAGCACACGCAACCCATGGCAAAAATGTACTTTGTTCCTCATGCCTGCTTGATACGCCGTAGGGAAAAAAAAAATGTGATCCTTTTACTGTGGGGCTAGATCTCAGCAGTGACCCAACTTCTGCCTACTGCTTAGAGAAGTTAAGAGACAGCATTTTACTTAGAGCACTGTGGTGCAAAGGAGACCCGGCCTTCAAAAGCGGTTCCTGAGTTGAAAGGTGGAGACTGTCAGGTTGGCATTTCTGTCCAATTTGGCGGAATGTCTGAGAGCAGTTCGTTTCTTCATCAGGAAGTAGGGCTGACTTGTGATGAAAGATGATGAAGACAAATCCTAAACACGGCTTCCTGTTTGTTTAAGCCTCTAACCCAAGAGAAAATCGCTTCCAGTTTCCCCGTGTAATCACGGTAATATATTTTCTTTTCAGATTGTTAGCAGACTGCTCAGTGTGTACTTGGTATTTCAATCATAGCAGAAAAGGTGAAGCCCACAGACCCAGTGAATTCTCGTTAAAAATCCAGAACTGGGTAGACCTTTGAAATAGTCTTTTCTTTCTTGTCTTTTTGTTTTTAGTAAACACATTATTCGTGAAATCATATGTATTATCTATAGGCAGGTTTGAATCGGTGACTGGCATGGATCTAAAAGAAAAAAAAATACGGTTTCTGTCCTCAAAACTCCCTCTTTTATCTGTATTCCAACCAATTAGATTGTGTTCCAGCCAATCAGGGTGAACTACAGCAATCCCTGTATAAATTGAATATCAACTGACAGATGATAACTACTGTGAGGGGATAGATTGTTTCCTATCTAAGAAGAGAACCGTGAGAAGTAAGATTTTTAATTTCACGAGTGATTTTTCTGCATGCTAAACAAAAGGGAAGAGAAGAAAAGGTGTTACAGAGAAGTATAGACTTTGGAGAAAGAATTAATGCCTTTCCTGGAATCCTAAACCTCCAAACCATGTATGGGCAGGGGGTTAAAAAAAAGTAAGAAAAAAC
Organism: Tupaia belangeri chinensis; assembly: GCF_000334495.1. NCBI lineage: Eukaryota > Metazoa > Chordata > Mammalia > Scandentia > Tupaiidae > Tupaia > Tupaia belangeri. The sequence continues at coordinate 5,466,593 of NW_006159859.1, forward strand.
CAGGAAATTTACCCTAGCTTTATTTGTACAGGAAAAGTTTGATTTAGAGTTGGGCTAAAGATCACGATTGTGTCTTATGGACCGATTTGACTTTATTCATTTTTTTCCCCTGCTAATTATGTTATAATCCTGTGACTATTGGGACCAGCAGATGGTGTAATGGTTATGGTGACATTGGTAGACTCCCACACGGTCAAGTCCCATGGTTTGAGTCCCAGACCCGGTAGCTTAAAACTCATGCTAGGCACGTATGCATTTGTGCCCAAAATCCTGAGAGGAGAATGGAGAAGAAATTGTGGCATGGCCATCCTCTCTGGGTGATGATTCATCACTTTCTGTCTCTCTCTATCTCTCTGGTGAGCATATGCACCCTATAGCAAAAAATCTCTCTTACTACTAAAAGCAACCTTTTTTTTTTTTTTTTAAAAAGGGAACATGTGTTATGCCTTAGAACTACACTGTTCGCTTAGCATAAGTAAAGCCATTTTGTAAAGTACAAATATTTTGTGACTTATGACCTGTGACAGCACCACCTACCTAATTGCCACAAGCATGGTCAGCACACCACAGCTGCAAAACCACGGTAAGGAAGCTAGACACGCCCGAATGGCCTGTAAGGCCAGGGTGTCCTTGGACACTACTTGGAGCTGCCACTTGGTCATTCTGAGCGGTCAGAACGGACTTTTCCCCTGAAAATGGAGCTAACTGAGTCCTCCCCTAGTCTCGGACGCACCATCACTGGCTCCCTGGGACATCATCACCATACAGCTAGCCACCGGTGACATCGTCGGCACACGCAAACACACACACACACACACACACACACACACACACAGAACTTTTCCTGAGAAACAAATGATAGACTTTTTGCCCATGAAAAATGGACAATTGAATTGTGTTTGGTCATATTCTAAAGAAGCCCAACAAAGTCTACTTAGACCTTGAAACTAAGATGCTTTTTAGGGGACCCCCTTGTCCTTTACAATGCTCACTATTTTCAAACAGCCATGATCAGGACAAAGATCGGGCTGGCCTCAGAGGACACGGTGAGTAACAATGGCATCGGGACATTGTCCTATGTGAGGCTGTACAGGTAATTCAAAGCGAAGATTGCCTTGGTCTGACCCCCAGCAACCCAACTGTTTATTTATCTTCTTGGTGTTCTCAGTGCTTTGTTATTTCAATGATTACATAACAATTTGGCGTACACGAGTTCTCTGACAAGGTCCAGAATCTCAGATTGTAAAAATACTTGAACTCAGGATCCAGAACGAAACCAATTGGCAGGGTAAATGTTTTTACACCATGCCTGACTCTTGCCAGTGAGTCATTAATGATTTTGCCTAACTGGGAATTCTGAGGCTAATGACTCCCCTTTCTGACCATCTGAATAATTTACCTAATGAGGTTAAAAACATGTACAAGACTGTTTTTTAATTGAACTGTAAGCGGCATGTAATGCTGCACTCATTAGAAATGATGTGACCAGAGCATTTTCTGATCTGCATTCTACTGTCTCCCTGGGATATGTTATGAGTCAAGGGAAGCCACAGGCCTGCACAGGTGGGTGGTGGTCATTGTGATCATGTTATGGGGAAACGGCTAAGCTTTCATCTAATGTTTCTGCCTTTAAGTTGATTCATTTATTTCTTCCATGAAAGAGAGAGAGACAGAGTGAGAGAAAGAGAAACAGGCACTCACCCCAGTGGTCCACACACTGCAGTGCACCCGTCTCCACCAGCCTGGATTATGGGCGTGCACATATATACTTGGTATGCTCACGGAGGTCTTGGGATAAGAACCCAGGACCTTTGCCATGTGAATTCAGGCATGTTAAGGCTGCATCATCACCTGGCCCTTGTCCAGTTTGTATAAATTGGAGTCCAAATACTATACTATTTTTATAGAAAAAAAATTCTGCTGCTGAAATTGCTTAAACATTCACTATACCAAAAAAAGAAAAAAGAACATTTGATACCATCAAAAACGTTTATATAACCTGGAAAAAAAAAAAAACAGATTATAAAACGAGAGGATAGGACAAAAACAGTTCTTTCAAAAAGAAAAAAAGCAACACAGAACAAAAAGCAACGGAAAGCAAAAAGGTTGAATATGTTTACAAGATTTTGTGTGTGTCAGTTAAAAACTGAAAAAAAAAAAAATAGACACCAAAATGTGAACTGTTTGTTCTGCTCCATTTGGCTAAGTTCGTAAAGGTTACAGGAAGAGAGTGTACTTATTGCTTAAGATGATGATAATTTATATTAAAAAATAAATACAGGCATGTGAGCAGGAAGAGGAAATTGCTTCATTAATTACCTGGTTATCTTATCAGGGCTCTAATTTTTTGGTTTTCTGGAATGCAGAGCAGGCTTCATGAGCAGGGCTCCAAGCTGCTTTGGCAAGCTGAGTGATTTGCAGTGCTCTTTGTTCGCTCTGCAGGTCTGTTTCATAAAGCCGGGATCCGCCCGGGTGCGTTTGGTGCCACTCAGTGTATTCCACCTTTATCAGCCTGAGGTTCAAGGAGGGGCCAAGCTTCCTTCGGCTGCACTTTCAGTTAGCATAGCTGACCCCGTTTTCATCTGTGCTCAGGGCAGTGCCCTGATTCTCTCCTCACTCTGTGATTGCATCTGAGTCTTTATTGCAAAACTGGAAATAACAGCTGCTCAAGGTTAAGTCTAGATTTCAGCAGGTACAGGAAAATTAATGTAGCTCAGAGAGCATAAATCACAGTTCTGCAGAGATTTTCGAGAAGGGCAATGGCCTTCCCTTTGCACTCACATTTGCCAATTTGATGGAAATCCCAAAGGTCACGGTGACTTCAATGGACTTCTCATTTACGCAAAGAAGAGGCAAAATGTTGCTATTGATTACTCTTGAGAAGCCTGGGAAGAGGCCATGGGCCAGTATCCAAATAAAGCTCTTGGAAAAAAAAGCTCTACAGTTCATAGTTCCTAAAAGGGAATGAGAAAAAGATGAAAGAAAAAGTTGAGATCATTTTCTTCACATTAATTTTGGGGCCAGCTGTGATGGCATGGTGGTTAAGGCAGTTGGATCCTACTTGCCCAACTGCACCGGGAGCATGTGCTTGTGTGCCCCAAATCCTGCAAGGTGAGTGCATGTGCCCTATGGAAAAAATTAAAAAAAAAAAAGTAATTTTGGATGATGCAGACTCTGAGAGTTCAAGGGCACTCCCTCAGTCCATGAAGCAACACAGCAGCTACGTCTCATGGACTAGACCTTATTTTCTTACCCTTAGTAGAAGTAAATAGGCAGAAAATTTGCAAGTATAGAAAAAAGCTCACAGAATCTATGTTAAAAAGAGAAGCAAGTAATGCTAAAATGCAGCATGGTGAATGTAATTTTGTCCTTTCCCCTGGACAAAATAAATGACTATGTGGAAAATGTTTATTTTGCTAATTTAACTGCAGATTTGGACTTAATCCCATTACTGATTATTTTCTCCCTGGAATCTCTGTGTTTAAAACCCAATTGCTGTTTCTTAAAAAAAAAAATTTGTTTTTAATTACCAGAGGGTGTTTGCATAAGAGTGAGAGAGAAAGAGAGAGAGAGAGAGAGAGAGAGAGAGAGAGAAAACTACCCAATGGGTTTCAATCATGCCCCAATCCTTTTCCCTCTGTTTCTCCATTTTGTCAGGATTGTGGTACCTATGCCCAGACACCCGGTGTGTTTTTCAAGCTTCTGAGGCTGAGATTTGAGCCATAGTCAGCCATGTGTAATCTGACTCCCAATGCACCGTGGTTAACCACTATACTATAGGAGTGACCCTACTTTCTATTTCTTGTATATCACAATGATAATGATAAACATGAAAATAAAAATAATCCAAATACTACTCCAAAGTTTGTGTTCTTTGAAGATAAAACATAGGGGAGGAATATTGTCTTTCTTCCACTGTCTCTTCACATGACGTTCATGAATACATATATTTCAAACGTGAGCCAGATGGACTAAGTGCCAGTATTTCAACACAAAATGACCATGGCAAGCAGCTGTCACCCAGTCATTGCATAGTATTACCTGTACTTGCTATATAGGAAACAGACATAAAACTGATATGAGTAACACCTGGTAAGTAGGATTGGTGATCTATTTAACAGAAATCTTTTGCAGTTAATACTTTTTATTTCTTTTTAAAGAGATTTTTGCTATAGGACACATGTGCTTGCCTGAGAGACAGAGAGATAAAGTGAGAGATCACCCCTCACGGGGAAAGACCATGCCACCATCCCTCTTCCTCCATTCTCCTCTCAGGATTTTAGGCATGCAGGCACACACCTCTGGTGTTGAGTTTCAAGTCACTGGGTCCAGGACTCAGACTACTGTTGACCATGTGGTAATCTAGCACCTTATCCACTATGCCACCTGCTGGCCCCGGCAGGTAATTCTTTTATACTATGTGGCTCCTTGATGTTGCTGGTTAATCAAATGGGTGAGACTGATAGCTGAGAGTAAATATATACATATTTTTATAGTCTTTGTTACGGTTTTATGTATTGCTTCATTTCAGTCACTTTAAATCCTATGAGACAGATGGGGCAGAGATTCCATATTTGTACACAGATGAGTGAAATGAGTTTGAAACAGGAGTTGACAATTCAGTTAGGAATGTGTTCTTTTCTGAACTGCTGCTTTTTTCAGAAGAACCCACTGAAGTCCAGGTGTAAAAACAGGACAGAGCTGTGGGCCAGGTGCTCTCTGTGTCCTGTCATATTAGTTGCCATCAGTGTTACAAAGAGAGACAAAAAAACTCTATTTAAAAATATAAAAGATTGGGGCAGCAGGTGACGTGGTGGTTAAGGCACTGGACTCCCACATGGCCAACTGTGGTTTGAGTCCTGGTCCTGGTGGCTTGCTTTCTTGCCCTCTCTCGCTCTCTGATCTAATTAAAAATAATAATAATAATAATAAAATTAATTAAATAACTCTTTTAAAAATGTAACTGATTATAGCTACTTTTGCTCCCAAAGGAAGGAAGCACTTAGAGCTGGGAGTGATAGTTTTTTATTTAGAAAACTATCTCCTTGTCTCCTTTGAATAAAAAAGGTCAGGCCTCCATTCCTGGTTCCCTTCCTAAGGTAGGGCTGGAAGCTCTGAGAGGCAAGACAGCAGGTAGTCACTAGAGACATGCCAGCCAATGAGGAGGCTGTGTGGGTGGGAGAAGAGGATGTATCCAATGGATGCTATCTTAAAGGACTGTCCTGCCGTGCCATCTCCTTTGTTGAATATAAGCTTGGTTGAAATCTGCTGAATGGATACTCATGCTGGTGAGGAGTATTTGTCTGTGAGAGGAATTTTAAAGGAATTTAAAAGGAATTTAAAAGAGGGGACAATGATTACATCTGAGTCTTCATGGACTCTGTGGGTTGAGATTCAGAAACACTGGGTCCTGATCCCTGTGAAACTTTCTTATTATTTTCCATTTCTAACTGGACTTCAGTTTTCTCACTATAAAATGGAAAATAAAATGACATCTCCCAAGGTTTTTAAGGCCTGGATTTGATCACCATAAAGGAATGTTAAGACATTGGATTGGTATTATCTAGGAAGGAATGTGTGGTGCCAATTATATGCAAAGGATTATTTTGGCTTTCCTGAAAACTGTTAAAAAGTAATGGTAGTGGTTGGGACCAGCAGTTAGCGCAATGGCTATGTTGCTGGACTCCCATGTAGTCGACTGTGGTTCAAGTACCGGACCCGGTGGCTTCAACTCACGCCGGGCGCCTGTGCATGCGTGCCCAAGATCCCGAGAGGAGACTGGAAGAGAAGGGATTGCGGTGTGGCCATCCCCCCTGGGGGGTGATTTCTTGCTTTCTGTCTCTCTGACTCTCCCTGTCTGTCTGGCGAGCGCATGTGCCCTATAGAGAAAATCTCTCTCAAAAAAAAAAGTAATGATAGTGGTATAACGGAAGTGATTCATGTTCTGGAGATTGTGCATGCACACATGCAGACTGAGGCAGGGGACAGGCAGTACAGTTCATCGTGTCTTGCAGGATAATGACCTTTTGCACTCTTGGTAGGCCTAAAGAATGCAATCTTCTTTATTTTCTGCAAAAATTAGAATATAATCTAAAAGTTCTTATTTTCTCTTAATTAAGGTAGGGGTAGGAAATCATGGAGTTCAAATGCATCATCCATAGCAGTGTAAAGTAAATTCCTATTACATTTAACTGTGCCTTTTGGAAGAAGACCCAAGAGAATTTTTGGTAGAGTGTATTATGAAGATTAGCTGGGGCACTGAATACTCCCAGGCTGTAGGAACTGTTTCAGCCTCTTCTAATTTCTTCTTGTGTCCCTGTTGGAGCTGAAAAGGATTCTGTGGGAGAAAATTAAGGGTGGGGCAGGGAGGTGGAAGAAGGGGGAAAAGATTTGGGGGATATAAGTCAATATGATATCATTCCTTTTGAGAAAAATAATCAGATTCACTTTTTTTTAAAAAGAGGACTATTTATTTAATATTATTATATTATTTTTAAATTTGATCAGAGAGAGAAGAGAAAGTGAAAAAGCAAGCCACATGGGAGTCCAGTGCCCTAACTACCACGCTACCTGCTGGCTCTTTCAGATCCACTATTATCTTCCCTAATCACTTTGTACTACCTGAAGAAAATGAGAAAGTCAGAAACATTATGTATAATAGGTTTATGCTTCAAATTTTACATTTACGTAGATTTTTGTCTTCCAAAGCTCTCTTAAAGCTTCTATTTTTTTAAAGCATGAGTACTTAACTGAAGGTAGGTTTCTTCTCTGAGAAGGATATTCCTTAGACATGTTTGCTTGTAGACACTGAAAAGCAAGGAGTCTGTTTTATACCCTGAAGCAGAGAGCACCTCCCCTCCCCAATTCCATTCAGCCAGTTGTGAGGAAGGATGATCCCCTTTAATCTTGGAGGCAAGAAAATACCAAAGCAGATGACTTTGTCAGGCTGGAAGGCTGGCGGCAGGTTGGCCAGGCCAGCAGCAATCAGTGGTTTGCAGAGTTCAGCGTGACAGGAAGCAGGGGGCTGCCACTCCATCTGGTCATTAGTTAGGAACAACCAAGACTGATGATCAGTCCATGCAGCACTGGAGAATGTACACATATTCGGGCCAGGGGACAGAGAGGTCCCAAAACATCCCAGACATTTGGTCGTCAGCTCTTTCATTCCCACATCACTCAGGAAGTTGGAACAAAAATAAAAACAAATTTTTTTAAAGTTAAAGCATCCAAGTTGCTTCTTTCATTTTCCATTTCCTTCTATAACATAATTTTTCAACATTCTAATGCAACATGAAGTCACAGATACGAGAGTGCCATGAAGGAGAGTTGCACATTCTATACACAGTCTTTCCTCTGAGCATGCAAAACAAAACAAAACAAAACAGGGAGTAAATCACTCTCTGATTCAACTTTCTCAATAAAATGAATACTATTAGCAATAAAATGATGGTGTGAACTTCTCTGCCAGGGGAAGAGTCTTTATGATAGCATTATATTGAGGCTACAGGGAGAAAGGTTGTCAGGTGGGGGGGTTGGGGAAGAGGGCTGCCAACTGATCCATCAGTTCTTGGGAATTAACAGCAGCACAACACAGAAATAGGGCTGGGGACAGGCCTCCCGCAGGGATAGCCACTTCCTCCTCTGTCTGCTTAGCTGTGCTTGCAGACACACAATAATCACCCCAGCGGGTCTAGGGGATCAAATGACTGCACTGCTGAAGGATTAAGAGCAATTCTATCCTCTTGGCTTGGACTTTGGAATTTTCATTAAAATGACCTTGGGTGTGGTGAGAAAGGAATTCAGGCAATGGGGATCAAGTCTTAAACATCTCACCTGGGAAAACAACCAAAGGGCCCCTTCAGAAAGAGCCTTCTTTCTGGGCCTCAAGCAGAGTTGTCACACTTGTTTTCCTAAGTGTTTCTCACATGGGATTAGCCTTCAGAAATGTGAAAAGTGAGGAGTTGAAGGGTCTTGGGTAGGGAGAATAAGGGGGGAAAATGAACTACAGTAAGGTAGTGACAGGCTGGGCTTTGTAGTTTTAAGACTCTGAAATGCTCGACTGTTCCGGAAACCAACCTTTCTCTCCTCATCTGGTTTTGCTGATGGAAGGAGCTGGTGCTTCATCTGTACTTCAAATGTGTTAATGTAAAGAGGACTGTCTATGTGCAAATAGGGCTAGTCTTGCACAGGCAGGAACCTGTAGCCCAGCAGATGTGGTCAGACCAGTTACAGGTCTGAGACTTGGAATGGTCAACTGGAGAAAAGGTAGTGGTCTCAGAAATGTAATGATACTCCAAATAGGAGGATTTGGGAGGAAAAGCAATCTGGTAGCAGCTAAAAAGTTTGTGGAAAATAACAGATTTCTTAGAGTGGTTGCCATGTTGTGGACTTCTGGAGTAAGCTTCACTGAGGAAGGCAAAATCACAGGAGGGTTTCCTGATAGGGTCACTAATGAAAGCAACAGCCCCAAGGTAGGAAATGGTGATAGAAACTGGAATGGGATTAGGCAGTAGAAGTCTGCCAGACAGAATTGTAAGGAAGTTTTGTTGGTCTTTGACCATGTGCAACAAGGCATGGATTTTGATGTCTCCCACATCTAGTGCCACGTTCAGTTCTAAGCCAAGAGGTCCCAAGCTTGATTATCTGAATGTCATCTTTTCTCAACAGTTGTTGGAGCAGTGAGAAGGTGAGGCCTGGTTCTGATGGTGGTATCAGAAGGCCAGCAATTTAATTAGGCTCTTGAGAATCATGAGTGATTATAGGACTACAGGCTTCCAATCTAACCACTGCTATCATCATCATGGTAGCTACCCACTATAGAGTAAACTTGATGCTAGGCAATTATATATATTGTTTGTAATCTTTTTTAATTTCGGAGACCAAGGAAGTGGCTGAAGCTCCAAAATACTAATGCTCAAGAGTTTTCTGAGGTCAGATATTCTGCTATGTGTGCCAGAGAGCTAGAAAAAGCATTAAAAAAAATTAGGAAAGAGAAGAAAAAATAGTTACATGTAGAGATAGGCAGATGAAGCTGGTCAGAGAGTGATGAAGGTTTTGGGTGTTGCTGATCCACAGCCTTAATTTCATCCATAGGTTCTATGAACATTATGTTTCTTACAATATATTTATTGTTGTTGTTAATCTATGTAGGTATATGTTACCTGAAGAGTAACATAAGAAAGTCTGAACTAATATACATTAATAAAGCCACACTTTTTGTAAAGAACAAGTTATAAGAAAGAATAAAGTGATGGTAAAGGATGTAAAATAAGAAAAACTTTTTAAAAAAATCTTGCGCTATTCCTTTCTTGCCTAGACCAGAAGCTTCTCAGTCTGTGTTGGGATGAGATATTTTATCTCCAATTGAAAACCATAGTTTGGAAGAGGAAGAACTTGACTCTTCTGCAATATATTTCACACAGTGTTTATGTGGTAACACACAAAAAATTATATCTTGGGAAATCACCATCTTCTTTTTTATCTGGGAAAAGAGTCTAATATTCCTATTAGAAAATCAACAGCTACACGATTATGTACTTAGAAAATCTGTGACCTATGAGTACTTATTCCTAGAATGGTCTGCTTGTGAGTTTGGCCTTTAGCCGGCATCTGGGAACTTGGATTTCGGGAGGGTTCTCATGACCCTAACTGATAAGAATTGTTCATGTACCTATATTGCTCTTGCAAACAATGTGGCTTATTTTGAACATCTGCTTTCCTTCTGGGAGTCTGGAATTTTGGTATGGTGGGTACTGCATCTCTAATGAGTTTCCCGTGTACAGAATATTTTACATGTGCTGTCACAACTGATTGCTGGGGGAATTAGACACATCCTGTGAGACTCTCCTGGGAAAGGACTCTTAGAAACTCTTATTTGGTTTCCTCTGGATTTGACTCCATGCACCTTGTCTTTTTGCTAATTTTGCTGTATATCCCTTTGCAGTTATAAATTGTAACCATGGATCTGACTGTCTGCTGATTCCTTTGAGTCAGCCTACTGAATCATGGAAACTGAGAATGGTCTCAGGAATATAATTTACTAAGATAGAAAGAAACATGAAAAGCTAGAAACAAATGTGAGAGAAGATATAAAATATCTCTACATTAAAAACATGAAAATATTATTGAAAACAATTAAAGATCTAAATAAATACCATGTTCATGGATTGGAAGTTTTAGTACTGTTGCTATTTTAATTCTTCTCAAATTAATCTATAGTCAATGTAGCAGCAATAAAAATTTCAGTAGGTATTTTCGGGAGGTTAAATTTGATAAGCCAATTCTAAATTTATATGAAAATACAAAAGATTAAGAATAACCAGGATGAACTTGGAAAAAAAAAAAACCTGGGCTATTTACATTACCTAATATTAAGATTTATTATGAAGATATAGTAATTGAGAGAATATGAAATTGCCATAAAATTGGCAAACTGACCATTGGAACAGAATAGAAAGTCCAGAAACAGACCTACCCATATGTGCTCAAATGGTCTATAGTCCCAAGGTAGCACAGGAGAACAGTGAGAAAAGGATGATTTTTTTCAATAACTGGTATTGCATTAATTGGATATCCACATGACAAAACAATATTTCATATACTATATATATAAAAGTCAATTCCAGGGTTGGCCCCATAGCATAGTGGTTAAGTGTTGTGCATGGGAGCCAGATTCCATGTGGCTGATCACAATAGGAATCCTGGCCCTGACAATGCAAAAAACATGCCAGGCGTGTGTGTGTGTGTGTTTGTGTGTGTTTGTGTGTGTGTGTCTGTGTGTCCCAAATCCTGACAGAGAAATGGAGAAAAAAGGATTGTGGTATGATCATGCCCCATTAGGGATGGTGAAAGGGGATGCTGTTTCTCTGGTGAGAGCATGTGCCCTCTGGCAATACAAAAAGAACTAGTCAATTCTACATGAACCGAAGGCCTAAATGTGACATATAAAATAACAAAACATTCAGGAAAAAATAGGGGAACATTTTTGTGACTTCAGAGTAGGCAATTTTGTTAAAACAGACATTTAACACCCTAACATATAAGAATCACCATATAATAAAGCAAATAAAAGTAAGACCCTCCATTTATCAAAAAAGATATAATTATAGAGCAAAAAAAGTATTTGCAGTACCTCTGTCTAATAAAGGACTTAGGTACATATATCCTTAATATATTAGGACACCCTGCAATTAGTAAGAAAAAGACAAGTCAATGGGAGAGTGGGGAAACACTTCCCAAAACAGAATGTTCAAAGGAGCAATAAACATATGAAAAGGTGCTCTATTATAATAATCTTAGGAAATGTATAAAACCACAATGGGATACTACAAAAATGGCTAAATAAAAATGATAGAAAATACAAAGTGTTGAGAGCAGACCGGGCACCACACGAGGATGGGAGTGCGGTCCCTTGGAAACGCTACATTTCGGCAGAGGGCGAGTGGGCAGCGCTGTGTCCCCACTTGTCCCAACCCAGGGAACAGTGGAACAGGTTTCCTGAGGGAAGGAGTGAGAGATGGGACAAACAACGCAGTGTCACAACTCTTCAGGGTCTTCCGGAGACGACGCGGTGCCACAGCTCTTCAGGGTCGTCAGGGTCGTCTGGAGACAATGCGGTGTTACAACTCTTCAGGGTCTTGGCGCGCGGCGGCGGCGGTGGCGGCGGCGGCAGAA